>NW_017892050.1:1816-9319 GCF_001540865.1 Ananas comosus | reverse complement strand
ATTTAAAAGTTTGAGGATCAAAATAAAATTAGTTGAAAGATAGGGGATTAGTGTACAATTTACCCATAGCAATTAGCAAGTTGGGGGCACCAATGGGAGAGACAAAAGGCGTGAGATTCCCTGCTTTATTTAATTTTACAAAAAAAAAATTAAAGCCTTTTTAAAAGTTTATAAAAAATAATATTTTTATTTTTATTTTTTTATTTTAAAACAAATAATATATATTATAGAAAAAGGTTGGCCAATTTGCATAAAAAATCCACTTATTTTGGGCTTTTGCAAAACCGGGCCACCTTTTTCGTTTTTGCAGATTCGGTCCACTTTTTCAGCAAACTGACCAAAATACCCTTTTTACTTTTTCTCTTTCCTCTTTCTCTCTCCTCTTCGTTTCTCTCGTTCTTTTTTTTTCTCACCGGCAGAGCGGAGGCGGAGCGGAGGCAGAAACGGTCCGTCTCACCTCTCACCCTCATTCTCTAGCCCTCGCCCTCGCCCTCACCCTTGCTCTCGTCCACGCACCCCCCACCTTCCTCGCCTCCAACCCCGCCAAGGCCGCGCCACGACATTTTTTTTTTTTTTGGTTTTTTCTTTTCTTTTCTTCTCCGACTCTTCTCCACCGTCTCCGACGACGATGCCTCTCTCGTCCTTCTCGTCCTTCCTGTAAAATTCTGATATGAATGATATATATATATATATATATATATAAATATAATATATATATATATATATATATAATATATGGCGTTTCAAAATGTAAATAGTATAATTATAAGTGAATATTTTCAAGATTTAAAAACCAGTTGAAAACACACACACACACACACACAAAGCAAGGAGAAAGAGGAGGGAGAAAGATGCTAACTTTTCATGTCAGGAGGCTAGTAAAGCAAGAATTAGATGCATCTACTAACAAAAAGAAGCAAAACCAAGAAAAAAAAAAATCGGTTTTTAAGCATATTCAATCCATCATATATCAAAAACACCACAAAATCCACAGAATTAATCAATGGAAACAAATTTCGATCGCCAAAATTAGCCTAATCTTTGAGATCATCATCAACTCACCACCATCCCAGGGAGTATCATCGGGCCTGCAAGATAAAAAACAAGCACAAAAACCCCATCAAATCCAACCACTCCCAGACCCCAAAAGGAAAAAAAACCCCTAAATCGCTCCGATTCAGATAAAAATCTCCCGAGATCAAACCCAACCAAATCAAAAGGGGATCTCACCCGAAGATCACGGCGTTCCACAGCATGATGTTGTTGTCGTGCGGGGCGCCGCTGATCCCCGCGGGGGGATCCTGCTGAAGCCGCTTGAAATCGCGCATCAGACGCTTCCTCGCCGGGGTCGACATCGCCACCGCCTCCGCCTCCACCGCCTCCACCTCCACCTCCTCTTCCTCCTCTCGCTCCCACACAACGCGATCGACGAGGGGTAGGGATCGATCGCCCCACGCGCGAGGAAGAGGGGAGGGGCGGAGGAGGGGGTAGAGGGTTTCTAACTTTTTAATCTCGGAATCGTGTGTATGCATTTGTAGGAGAGAAAATTACACTATAGTCCCAAACTTTAAGCCAATTTTTACTTTGAACTCTCAAATTTTTGAATTTAAAATTTGTTGTTTTCGCCTAATTCATTTGCATATCCATACACTGCGAATACACTGATCCTTTATCAATCAACTATTGTCAATTTATTCAACCAATTTTTAAGTAGAAAAAAAATTATAACTCGATTAATGGCAGTGTCTATAAGTGTACAATATATAAAAATACCAGTGCAATAATTTTATTTTAAATAGTTATAAAAATACTATCAAGTATAAATTTTACATCTTATTTATCCAAAAGTCGTTATTTTTTTACCGGTTATATTATTTTTTTATACTTAAAATCTAAAAAAAGTTTGTAAAATTCTGGTATGAATGATATATATATATATATATATATATAAATATAATATATATATATATATATATAGTTAGTATATATGGCGTTTTACAAAAGATAAATAGGTATAATTACTAAAGTGAATATTTTCAAGAATTTAAAAACCAGTTGAAATTAAAAGTTTGAGGATCAAAATAAATTAGTTGAAAGACTAGGGTATTAGTTCATTACCATACAATTAGCAGTTGGGATGGCCACAATGGAACGACAAAAGCGTGAGTTCCATCTTTATTTAATTTACAAAAAAAAATTAAAGCCTTTTTAAAAGTTTATAATAAAAAATAATATTTTTATTTTTATTATTTATTTTTAAAACATGGCAATAAAATATTATAGAAAAAGGTTGGCCAATTTGCCATAAAAAATCCACTATTTTGGGTTTTGCAAAACGGCCACCTTTTCGTTTTTGCAGATTCGGATCCACTATTTCGAGCATAACTGACCAAAATACCCTTTTTTACTTTTTTCTCCTTTCTCTTTCTCTCTCCTCTTGCGGTTTCTCTCTCTTTTCTCACGCAGAGCGAGCGGAGCGGAGGCAGAAACGGTCCGTCTCACCTCATCACCCTCAATCTCTAGCCCTCGCCCTCCCCTCACCGGGTGTGCCTCTCGTCCACGCACCCCCACATATCTCAGCCTCCAACCCCGCCAAAGGCCGCCCACGACCATTTTTTTTTTGGTTTTCTTTCTTTTCTTCCGATCTTCTCCACCGCTCACGAGCATGCCTCTCTCGTCCTTCTCGTCTTCCCGCCCTTCTCATCTCTCCCTCTCCCTCATTTCTCTGCGCCTCGACGACGAATGCATCTTCCGCGCGCGACGCGACACCGTGGGGCACTGCGGCGCTACAGGCTCGAGAGCGAGGTTCCTTAGCGTGTCGTCGCCGGCCACCGTTGCTGTTGCAGAGAAAGTGACAAAAAAAAATTATAGAAAAAAAAAAAAATAGAAAAAAAAAATAAAGATAAAATTATATAAAAAGAAGATGAACATTAAATTTGTATTCGTTAACTGGCTGTAAAAACAAATTATAAGTTGCACTATTAATTGTAAACTGCAAGCTTTAAGATAAAAGCCTACACTCTTTAACGAAAATTACACTCTTTAGAATTTTACCACTGTTTCTCTTCTTATTACACTCTTGTCAGATGATAAACTCATCCATTAAATGAAAGTTACACTTATTTAAACAAAAGTCTGCACTTTTCTCCTCTTTACACCATTTTCTCTTGTACACTATTTTTTATCATTAAACTACATCTTTTAAACATCATTTATACTGCTTTCTCTCTCGTTGCACCATTTTGGTGTAAATAAGAGGAAACTTTATACTGTTCCTAGCTCTGTTACACATCTTCTTCTTCTTGTTTACACTATTTTTAGTCTTAAACTACATCCTTTTTTTAAGAGAATTATTAACTATGCTCCTATTGTTGGCACCATTCTGTGTAAATAGAGAGGAGAAAAGTGCAACAACAGGAAAACATGCAACAAGCAGAAGAAACAGTATAAATATCACTTAAAAGATGCAGTTTAAGATAAAAAAATAGTATAATTTTCGTTCAAAGGTATAATTTTATCTTAAAGCAGCAGTTTACATCTTAAATAGTGCAACTTTATAATTCTTTTTTGTAATTAACGAATTAATTCATCTATCCGTCTTTTTTATAAATTTTATATCTTTATTTTTTTTTTTCTATTTTTTTCTATAAATTTTTGTCACCTTCTCTGCAAACAGTACGGCGCCGGAGCGTCGTCGGGGACGGATGGAAAAAGAGTCGGAGAAGAAAAGAAAAGAAAATCAAAAAAAAAAAAGTCGCTGGCGCAGCTTAAGCACCGGCGGACTGAAGACCCGGCCTCTGTGCGAGGGCGAGGAAGGTGCGGGGTGTTGCATGACATGTAGCGCCGCAGTGACCTCTAGAGGGGTCGACGTCGGCGCCGGCCGAAGATAAAGTCGGTCGTCGGAGCGGGCAGAAAATGAGGAGGACGGAGAATGAGAAGGGTGGGGAAGCAGAGGCGAAGGCGATCGATCGTTTCGGAGGACTGGGTGGAGAAGAATCACGGAGAAAGAAACAGAAAAAAGAACAAAATAATGCAAAAAAAAAAAAAAAAAGTCGCAGGCACAGCCTTTTTAACGCGTTGAAGGTCCTCTGAGGACCATGGTGGGGAGCGCTGCCGTCTCCGCTCTACCCGAGAAAAAAAAAAAAGAACGAGAGAAACGAGAAAAGATAGAGAGAAAGAGGAAAGGAGAAAAAATAATAAATGGCGGAGTATGGCTGAGGCTATTGAGGTGTCGGGAGTCGAACGTACCTTTGCTCGCCCTCGCGCTCCTCATCCGCTCATACCTGAGAAAAAAAAAGACACGCAGAGAAGGAGACGAATGCTTGCAAAAATTTGAAAAAAAACACAGTAAGAAAGGGAGAGCGAGACAAGCCAGGAATAGAGTAAATAAGTAAAAAAGAATTAATATGCGCTAAGTATGCATGAGAAACAGTACACAGAGATCTGTGGATTTAAAAATTTGATAAATGTAGTCGGCCAACGATTGTTCGAAAAGCGTTTTTGGCCTTGACGAAAAAATACTGCGCGATTTGAGACATTTATTTGGAACAGACGAAAACAACGCGTCCATATTGACAGTAACGCAATGGTAAAAGTGGGAAGAATATATTATTTTTCTTGAGAGTAGTCATTTCGCTTCTAACAGATGTTTTATATTTAAAAAAATTTTATAAATATATAGAAGATTTTAATTAAAAATATATTAATAAGTTAGTTATGTACCAACTTGATAAAACTAAGTAAGTATACATTCAAGTGGTTCACACCTTTTCTATAAGCATACTTCAAAATATTAAATATATCATAACTTTCTTAAAACTGTCCATGTTATTTAATTTTATTTTTTATATTTTATTGATTAATCCATACTAATTATTTCAATAATATTTAGATAAAGATAATATAACAAAATAAAAAATTAAAGATACTATAATATATTAATATTGATAAACTTTAGGTGAAATAATACTTGAACTTGAAATTATCTTTGCATATTAAATATAAATTACACCGATAAATATTACACTGATAAAAGAGCTGTTTTGTCCACGCTAATAACGGCATTAAAAATAAAATCCACTCCAATACCAATGTAAAACTTCTATCACTCTTCTAATCAGCCCACTAAATATTTAAATGAGCGTAAGTTCGAACCCCGAGTATTGGAACGCTTTACCCGTTTCTCAAACTTCTACATTACTTTTCAAAAACCTCTCTCAACGATTAATGATTGGTAGCTAGCTTTTTTCTCTTATAGCTCGTACGTACATGATACTATACATTAAATTCGTGAGTTTTTCCGCATCTACACTCGTAATTCTACTAAGGAAACTACGCTTCCATTTAAATTACTTCCTTAACAGACTGACTCTCTATCTTGTCGGACCTTAATCGGTTACATAAGTCTATACTAATACATTTGAGTAGGAAAGTAAATACTTAAACTATATTCAAGGAATGTGAAGCGGATGAAATTATATATACTTTTATCATTTCTTTTCTCTTAATCTCCATTATTTTTAATAATTCGACTTCACGTTATAGCACTATTCATTTCTCATTGCTGAGTTTGAGTTTTTATAATGAAGAATGACTGTTAGATTTATCTATTAAACTCGCTCACACAGACATACTGATATAACCGATTGTGCTGTTGCACCTTTATGCATTAGCTTCTAATTCACATACCCAAGCGTGGTAAAGTCTAAATTCAATAGTAAAATATAATACATGAATAAAACTAAGGTGTCGAACCCACGACTTTCCGGCCTACGTTGTTAAAACTAATATGCTTTATAAAACAAGTATAAGAATTTTAATATATAATAATTACAAAATGAGAAAAAAAATAAAAAATTAAATATCAATATATTATAAGATAAGAAAATATGAGTCACATGAAACGTGACACAAAAATACTAATAGCCTAGATAATAAGATTTGCATGAATAGAAGAATAAGATGTCCATATTAGGAAGATTTGAGAACACTTTATAGGTTATAAATGATGGAACGTTGATTATATAAAGTATAAAGTTGAATTTAGCTTGTTATGAGTAATATATTTTATTTTCGGCAGTGAATATGATTTAACAGTTAAGTTAAATTGTTATTTCTGTGATATATAGTTGCTAATTATCTGATAACTATCTTAAAGTTCAACTAATCGTTATGAACCAGTTCGCCATAAGTAGAGAGGCCGTTAGACTTAATTATTATGAATTCCTGAGGAAAATAAATTAATAACTTGATTAATGAGATGTTACGACGCCCGAAAATTCCGAGCGAATGCTTAAAGAGGAAAAAATGAAAAAAAAAAAAAAAACAAACAGCATTTTATGGCAGAAAGTAGCATTTTGATGGGCAATTTTCATACGGTCAATAATTTCCTATACCGGAATAGATTAAGTAGAATACGTGTTTGCATAAGTAAAGCATATATATTAGAAGAGAGAAGTTATTAAGTATAGATGTGATGTAGTGTGACGCTGTAGCACTATGCTATCTCGTAACCGCACTAAGCTGTGGGTGATGATTAACTATCTTGTGATCACTTCACATTCCTGTTTAATTCTCGCATATAATTGTATACGAACTTATCACGGAATTATAAATCGATTTTTTATGCTATAATTGTGTTCGGGCTCCTGTAGTTTTATAATAACTTGTATTTAGTGTAAGATTGATTTTTGATTTAGACTGTCATATTAGTAGAATTACAATTGTAATCATTTCAACTTGAGCTCAATTTAATACTTATTATACTAGTGCATGTTCTAAATATCGTAGTTCTCAAGGAGGGGCTCAAATGTCAACTTACGAAGCTAAAAAAGGAAATGGAATTTCTTACATAAATTATAATATATGACATTTAAAATTTTAAATCAAAAATATGAGTCTTTTTTATAGAGTACGAAAATATTTCTATCAGAAATGAATGTCACCCTGTGATTTGGACATTTCTCTACTCCGTTAAACTTACAAACGGACTCACTACGCCATATTGAAATTTCTTTGATTTTGAGTCCACCTCGAATCACTAGCCATAATAATGATCGAAAATATAAAATTTATTTTCTAGTACTTCCAAATAAATCTAGATCAAGTTAATGTTGAGACCATTCGACGATTCAAAGTCGCCGAACATCTGAAAACGAGGCATGACACCGAAAATCACGTGCTTCCGATAACACGGCTACAAAAGTTCGCAGCCATCATCTTCCCTTGAAACTATCCCATGCACAGTACTGTATGTTAAAAATATATAATTTACTATAGGTCTAACACCATACTTAGTGTTCAAGCAAGCTATATCCCCAAGTTTTCAATATTATTGATAGGTATGATATTATATATATAACGAAATATTACTGTATATATAATTTAATTTGTGAAATATTCAAGCAAAAAATAGAAATTTGTACTAGTTAGTATGATTTGGAACTTTGGCCAAATTACCCTTGATGAAAGCAAACGACTCCGTTGTCATATCATTTATTTTCT
>NW_017892050.1:0-1791 GCF_001540865.1 Ananas comosus | reverse complement strand
AAGAGGCTGAGAAGAGGTGGCAGAGGCTGCTGCTGCGGAGAGCGGGAAGGGGTGGGAAGAGTAGAGAGGGAGAGGGAGTAAAAGACGGCGGAGGCTGCTGCTAAATAGAAGCGGCCGCGGCTGCAGCTGTGGCATCTCTAGTGACACCGCGATGTCGGAGCCTCGCCGCCAGGAATCGCCGCAGCTGTGGCCGCGGCATGGACAAACGTCTCTTCCACTGTTTTTTTAATATCTTTTTTTATCTTTTTTTTTTATTTCTATTTTTTAATATATTTTTCTTCCTACTTCTACTTTAATGTAGCAATTAATGTTTTTTTTAATATTCAACGTGATAAATTCTACATTTGACGACGAAATTCTATTTTTAATATGAGAAACTTGCTTTTAATATGATAAAAAATAGAATTTGACGTAGGAAAAGAAAAGAAAAATGCAAAAAAAAAAAAAAGTCGCGGCACAGCCTTAACGGGGTTGGAGGCGAGGAAGGTGGGGGGTGCATGGACGAGGGCGAGAGCATGAGGGTGGAAGGCGAGACGGACCGTTTCTGCCTCCGCTCCGTCTCCGCTCTACCGCGAGAAAAAAAAAAAGAACGAGAGAAACGAAGAAGAGAGAGAAAGAGGAAAGAGAAAAAGTAATAAGGATATTTTGGTCAGTTTGCTGAAAAAGCGGACCAAATCTGTAAAAATGAAAAAGGTGGCCCGATTTTGCAAAAGCGTTTTTGGCCTTGACGAACAAATTAACTGTTTGACAATTTTTGGAACAACAAAACACGCTCCATATGCTGTAACGCAATGGAGTGGAGAGAATATTAATTTTTTTAGTGGTCATTTCGCTTCCTACGTGTTTTTTTAAAAATTTTTATTTAGGATTTATTTATTTATATAATAATAGTGTACCAACTTGATAAAACGTACGTAATACCATCCACGTGGTTCACACTTTCTTATTTTCATACTTTATAATTTAAAATATATTAATTTAGTGCCATGTGTTTTTATTTTTATTTTTTTATTATTGATTCCACTAATTTTTTTCATTAAATTAGTTATAACGTTAAAATTAAAAGATACTAAAATGAATATTTGATAAACTTAGGTGGATTATCTGAAGTTTTTTTGTACATAATTTAACGAAATATTAACGAAAAAGCTGACGAAAAGATAAAAATAAAATCACAGAACATTAACTTGATATACTTTAAAGCACTAAATATTAAAGTGAGAAAGTTCGAAACGGTATTTGAAGCTTATCCCTTTTTTTTCTCAACTTCTAAATTTACTTTCAAAACCAACGATGTAATGATTGGAGCCAGTTTGTTTTAGCGAGAATGAAATTAAGATTAAAATGAGTTTTCGAGTACATTAAAATTTAAATAAAAAATAGTTTTTATTATTTAAATATTTAACTGTGGAATTAATGTTCCTCTAATTCTACTATTTATTTGGAGGAAAGTAAATTACTTAAATATTAAGAATGTGAGCGATGGATTAATATTTTATATTTTTCTTTACTTTTTTTTTAGTAATTGACTTCCGTTTACATAATTTCCTGCGAGTTTGAGTTTTAAAAGAAGATGAGATTATGATAAACCGAACAATTAAAGTGGGCATTTATGGCTTGCTTGTTTCACTGGAGGTAAAGTCTAAATTAAAGCAAATTAAACTAGAAAATGAAAACTAGTGTTGAACCCACGCTTCGCCAGTTTTAAAACTAATATTTTAATATAAATTTTAATATATAATAATTACAAAAATGAGAAAAAAAATAAAAATTAAATATCAATATATATAT
>NW_017892049.1:0-9325 GCF_001540865.1 Ananas comosus | reverse complement strand
TGCCCTATCTGTGGAGATCGAGGCCATCGGGCACTGCAGTGTAGACAACGATAGGGAAGGTGCTTTAATTGTGGACAAGAAGGACACATCAGCCGCGATTGTCCGGCAAGGGCCTCGTCTACTCTGTCAGTCGCATCGACTCCAGTGCCCCCGCCTTATCAGGAAGGGGTCCTCTATGTCCCCGTGTCAGCAGGGCGTGCACTGGCGCCACGCCAACCGGAGGTGACTCGATCAGCGCCGAGCGGACGGGTTTTCGCCGCTCAAGCCCAGGTCGAGGAGCCTGCCCTAGCCGAGGAGCCTGATGTTGTGGCAGGTATGGTTCTAATCAATGGAGTTCGCTCCAAAGCTATGTTCGATACGGGTGCCACGCATTCGTTTATTAGTAGAGCATTTGCACGTATGCCTGACATACTCATAGAAGCAAGTGGCAAGTGGCAAGTCGAAGGTCCCGAGTCGTCATTTAATACCTATACGGAGTGCTCGTCGTGTCCGGTGCAAGTGGGTGATTGGATAATGCCCATCCGGATGTTGGAACTCGTTAAACTGGAGGCGTACGACGTTATTTTAGGCATGGACTGGCTCTCGAAGTATTACGCCACGATCGATTGTAAGAATAAATTGATCACCTTTCGGGAACCCGGACAGAAGGAGTTTGTTTATCGAGCTTGTCGGAGTTCTTGCTTCGTCGCGACGGTATCAGCGACGAGAGCTAGGAAGTTGGTCAACGGCGGCTGCGTAGCATTTTTGGCAACCGTCGTGGAGCTTGTAGCAGTTTGTTTATCGGTGGTGTGGGAATTTCTAGATGTATTTCCCACGGAGTTATCGGGGATGCCGCCGGATCGGGAGATCGAGTTCGTTATAGACTTGATTCCCGGGACGGCGCCAATCTCAAAGGCCCCATACCGCATGGCGCCAGCGGAGTGAGGGAACTGCAGGGATCAGTTGCAAGATCTCCTCGGACAAGGGGTTTATGCCGACCCCCTTTGATGCGTGTCACCTTGGGAGCCCCCGGTCATTGTTCCGTAAGCGCAGAAGGATGGCTCGTTCACTCTTGCTGTGGATTATCGAGAGTTGAATAGGGTACGATAAAAGAATGAAGTACCCGTTGCGACCGAATCGACGACTAGTTTGATCAATTACAGGTTCACGAGTGTAACTCGAAGATCGACCTACATGTCGGCATACCATCAATTAAAGATTAAAGTGAGGATTCAGAGACGCGTTTCTACGCGCGTATGGAACTGATGAGTACACGTTATGCCTTTCGGGCTCACTAATGCCCCGCGGCGTTCATGTCTAATGAACCGTTTTTAGGGCGTGCTTGGACTCGATTGTCGTGGTCTTTCATAGACGACATCTTGCTATTCGCGGAGTGGACAGAAGCACGCGGAACATTTGCGATAGTGCTTCAGATCCTTCGGGAGGGAAAGCTTGTTCGCAGAAGCTGAAGAAATGTGACTTCTGCGGCTTCGAGATTGCCTTTAGGCATTGATTTCCGAGGGCGCGTGTTGTCGTTGACCCAAGGGAAAGTCGAAGCGGTCGAGAAGTGCCACCCACGAACGTTACGGAGGTCCGAAGCTTTGTGGGCTTAGCGGGCTATTATCGACGGTTTGTGGAGGGCTTTTCGAAGATTGTAACTCCACTTACCGGTCTGACACAAAAGGGCGTCAAGTTTATTTGGAGCGACGAGTGTGATCAAAGCTTCAACGAATTGAAGAAAAGATTGACGTCGGCTCCGATACTCGCTTTACCGGTGCAGGGCGAGGACTTTGTGGTTTATAGTGATGTATCCTATCTCGGCTTGGGGTATGTCCTGATGCAGGGCGGGAGAGTAATAACTTATGCATCCCGTCAGCTGAAGAACCACGAGAAGAATTACCCCATCCACGACTTGGAGTTGGCAGCGGTGATCTTTCCGCTGAAGTTGTGGAGGCACTACCTATACGGTGCACACTGCGAGATCTACACCGACCACAAAAGTCTGAAGTATTTATTTACCCAGAAGGAGCTAAATATGCGACAAAGGCGGTGGCTAGAGCTATTAAAAAATTATGATGTTGACATTCTCTACCACCCCGGTAAAGCAAATGTGGTCGCGGACGCACTTAGTAGAAAGTCGGCGAAGAACCTCGCTTTTGATGTCACCCGGCAACACCCCTAGGGCTGGAGATAGAGTGACTGGACCTCGAAATGGTCGCTCCCGAGGTCCCGACTCAGCTGATGGCCCTTGTCATTCAGCGGACCTTATTGGAGAGGATCAAGAAATTGCAACCTGCAGATCCGAGTCTCCAAAAGGTGCAGCATAATGCCGAGGAAGGTCGAGGTGGCGATTTTAGTGTGGACGCCGGTGGCGCGCTTCGGTTTCGAAACCGGTGGTGCGTGCCCGAGAATGAAGAGCTTCGCGAGCTGATTTTACAGGAAGCCCACAGGTCTCCATACGCGGATCACCCGGGCGGCACCAAGATGTATCATGAGTTGAGAGCACTCTATTGGTGGCAGGGGATGAAGGCTGATATTGGGCGCTTCGTGGCGAAATGTTTGACTTGTCAGCAGGTAAAAGCGGAGCGCCGGTTTTCAGCGGGAAAGCTTCAAAGTCTACCTATCCCCGTTTGGAAATGGGAGGATATATCTATGGATTTCATCATCGTTGGCTTACCTCGCTCGACAGGGGGCCACGACGCAATCTGGGTGATTGTGGATCGTTTGACCAAGTCAGCACACTTTTTGCCGATCCACACAATCTGGGCGGGAGATAAGTTGGCGCAGGTATACCTTGATGAGGTAGTGAGGTTACACGGGGTACCAAAGTCGATTGTATCGGATAGAGACCCCAAGTTTACTTCACATTTCTGGAAAAGCCTGCAGGAGGCCCTTGGCACGCAGCTCGATTTTAGCACGGCATTTCATCCCCAGACAGATGGGCAAACGGAAAGAACCATTCAGACTCTAGAGGACATGTTGCCAGCCTGTGTCATCGACTACAAAGGGGGCTGGTGTAAGTAGTTGCCAATGGCCGAGTTCGCCTACAACAATAGTTATCATGCTAGTGTGGAGATGGCACCGTTCGAGGCTCTTTATGGGCGAAAGTGCCGATCTCCCATTTATTGGAGTGATGTGGGCGAGCGCACGGAATTCGGCCCTGACGTGCTGCGGGAGGCGGAAGAAAACGTCCGCCTTGCTCGCAAACGGTTACTCACGGCGCAGTCTCGACAACAGAGTTATGCGGATAGGCGCCGACGAGATTTAGAATTCGCGGTGGGCGACCGTGTGTTCTTAAAAGTTTCTCCTATGAGGGGCGTCAAGCGATTTGGCGTTCGGGGCAAGTTAAGTCCTCGATATATTGGCCCCTATGAGATTTTGGAGCGGATTGGGACGGTGGCTTATCAGCTCGCGTTGCCGCCGAAGCTAGCGGATGTGCACAATGTATTCCACGTCTCCAATCTTCGCAAATACATTCCTGACCCCGAGCACGCGATGTTGTACGAGCCACCGAAACTTCAAGAGGACCTAAGCTACGAGGAATTCCCGGTGGCAATTACCGCTCGTGAAGTGCGCAAGTTAAGGAATCGGGAAATTCCTTATGTCCAAGTCCGGTGGAGCAATCATGATGATCGCGAAGCCACCTGGGAGCTCGAAGAGGAGATGAAGGTGAATTGTCACGCCCCACGCCCCGAGGCCGCTACCGATTTGGCACGGTTCGGGCGCGGCGGGCGGACCGCCGAACGGACAGAGTCTCCCCTGTCCGCCCAAGGCTCAAATGACGAGATCATGTACAACAAGTCCCCAGGAAATCAACTTGAATACATACATGATCATGCAACAACAGTGAGAGCACAAACAGTGCTGAACATTACAAGAGCAAGCGTCACGAGTAGTAAACATACAAGTGAAACAAAAGAGAGATACTAAGCTATTCTATTACAACCATTCAACTTGATACATTTAATTACAACTTAGCTTTACATTCATCCAAAGTATAAACATTAGTTTACATTTATCTCAAAATACCTCACATCCTATACATCATCTACTCTCAATACATGTATAGGGTAACTCTAATGCAAAATAGGAAAGTAAACTATCAACTAGCACTAGGGCGCTAAGCCCATAACGCGATCCTCTGCCGATCCGCTCTCGTGTGTACCTGTACCCCAAAACCACACGGGGTGAGAACTATATAAATATAGTTCCCAGTGGGTTCGGCCGCCGACTCCGCCGATCTTCCCACTAGGTCCAAGCTGGCACAGATAGATAGATAGAAAGATATATGGAAATACTACTACTATATCTACTATGCCATCAAATGCAAAGTATGCATGGAACATCATCTAGCAACAATCTACTATCATGCTAATATGCCTCAACAGTGAAATAAATACAACAACAACATAGTTATGCAATGCACTATGTCTAATCAAGGTATGAATGCAATACTCTTATGCTATTCATGTTATTACCCAATCCGCTAGGCTAACTTGCCTAAGATCTCAAATCTAGTAGGTGAAGAGCTACCTCACTCTTGTCTCACTCGACTCATATCTCAAAGGTCTGACCCAATCTCGTGAGTCCCAGGCAAAGAGCTACCCCGCCCCTCGCCCGACTCACATCTCAAGGTCCTAGGCAAAGGCTACCCCGCACTTTGCCCGACTCACATCTCGACCTACTAGGTACAGGGCTACTCCACTCAAATCTCATAGGTGAACAACAACAACAACTATGGAAGCAAGCTATCATGAACAACAATAATGAGTATGACTCAATAGGTACTCAAATCTCATAGGTGAAGGAATAGTATATCATGAAGGCATGAGCAATAAGTAAGCTACTATGAACACTAGTAAGCTACTATGAACAACAACAACAACTATGGAAGCAAGCTATCATGAACAACAATAATGGGTATGGCTCAATAGGTAACCCAATCTCAAGGTGAACACGAGGTTCACAAGCAAGGCTCACATATCAATCTCCTAGGGATGTCGAGCTGGACTATCCCCGAGTACGCCTGCGGATAACAAGCGGCTATCCGAGCAGCAAGCAGGGCTGCCTCTCTAGTGACCAAACTCCGGAGCGCACAACTTGAGGGGAGCGACCCCACCAAGCGCAGACAGGCAATGTGAGCGTGATCATCTCACGAGCAACAGCAACCTACCCTCTAAGGGTAATCTCATCATGGAATCGAGGTATACTTGTACCCAATCTCATAGTGTCTCAACTACACTAGTGTTCTCATATCAAGGTCATCAACAATCATATGCCACTCATCATAGTTTTCTAACTATATGCCACTTGTCATAGTTTTCTAACTAGATGCCACTCGTCATTTGACATGTTCTCAACTCTAGTTTAACACTAGTTATACTTTACTAGGTTCAATATTCACGACACTAGTTATACTTTACTAGGTTCAACATTCACATAGAACATAACCATCACATATAGGGTTACTATCTCATCAATCTCATGCATACTAGAATCATGAACCAATCCATCTAAGTCATAACACAACTAGCATGCGAGTATAAACAACAACATCAATCATCTAGCCCTATATGCAACATGTACAACATGCAACTTGATCAATGACGAAGTAGAATTTCCAATGCAATAACTAAGACATTACAATGTTCATCTCATCAACTTTTACCATCTCATTATAGGGTCTCATATCATATATTTACAACCTCAAGCATGCTAGATATAAGAGTTAAACCAAGTACATTACTCTACCACGAAGCATGCAATATATATATAGAACCAACAATCAACTATCACCCTATAATGCAAGATATCAAAATGCAATTTGATCAATGATAACTAGAGTTTCTAGTACAACAACCAATCAATTACTAAGTTCAAGTTATCTGTATTTCGATCACACTAAGTCCAATGCCACTTGTAAACCATGTCTTTAAATACAACACTAAGTTCCTCTTTCATTTAGCATCATAGGTTTACCAATGTCATCTCCTAATCCTTATGTCCACTTTATCACATATCCATATCATAATACTATATTAATCATAGATATCATACAAGGAATAGGAATGCACGTATTATCACCCTATAATGCATAGCAACACACAATATGCTTTATTCAAATAGATAAGGTACTAAGACATAGGAAGAAGCTCAGTTGCTTCGGGATGGACACCCCCCACCTTTTACCGCGTTCCGATTGCTTGTCGTCACTTGCAATCGGCCTCCCGCGGCGCACGCCGCTCGGCTTGACCCAATCCGCGCGCGACCACCAAACGACTTCCGATCCGCGATCCGGAAATTAAAGGTCTTCGGTTTCTTGTCACGATGCTTCAAATCCGTTTCCAGGATTTTACGACGTCGCCTCGGCCCTCCAGGCGGAAACGAAGCCTAAACGTCCGTTTCTTTAATAACTTTGCACCGGCTCGACGAATCGCCGAACCGTCGCTTCCAGCGCGTTCAGTGACCTATCAATTAGGTTTATATACAACCAATTTAGATCAAACCCATCTGATTGCAAAACTTGCACTTTAGAGCCCTAGGTTACAACTAGACAATAAATCACTAAATTGATCCTAGATTCTAGCAATAATCATCTACATAGCATGCTAGAATAACTCTAAATTCATTCCTTAAGCTTAAAACCCAACCTACAAAGAGATACCATTAAAGGGTTTTGAAGCTTACCTTCAAACCTTGCTCCAATGGAGAGGAAGAAGATGGAGAAGACGGAAATCCACTTCAGAGCTTCGATCTCCACCAAAATCCATCTATTTTGGGAGAGATCTAAAGAGAGAAAGAGATTTCTCTCTTTTCCCTTCCATGCGTGTGTTGTGTGTATGCGTGTGTGTGTGTGTGTGCTGGTTGTGTACGCAGGTTGAGGGAGGAGAAGAAGAGCAATGCTCTTTTCCACAAGCAGCCCCCTCAACAATTCCACTTTTCAGTTTAGTCCCTCAAATCTGATAAGTTCCGTCGGAACCCTTCTGAATGTCCGTTTGCGCTCAAATTTGACAGGCAGGCTCAGTTTAACGTACTGAGTAATAATATATCTTAAGTTTTCAGTTTCGACCCCGTTTGGTCACCGAAAACTGTGCCGAACTGCAATCTTTATCAGATAGCTTTCGGATTTTATTTCTCCCTCTACGTGTGTCAGAAAAATATGAAACCTTTAATCTAGCCTCATAAAAATATTTCTGACTTCTCTGCCAATTTTCATAATTTTCGGACACTGTGCATTTTCTCCTAATTTATCTGCCCCGTCTCTCACAGAAAATTCTAAATCTTCTGTTTTCATTCCGATTTCAGCACAAGTCATTTCTAACTCATATTTCACTTCTCCAAATCCAATAAAAATAGTATCTCATACTATTTTTATTTATTTTTATTTTTATATTTAAATCCGGTATATTACATCACACCGCAACCTTACCGGAACCATTCAAATGGCTCTCCAACCAAATGGACACCGTAACCTCATGATTTTAGAAGTTCGGTACCTTACATGAATCATCCTCGCCTGTTCGAAGGTTAAATCGAGGTATGAGTTTAGAATTTGGAATTCTAATTAGGTTTGGTAGTATTGAGTTCGTTTCGAGGACAAAACTCTTTTAAGGTGAGGAGGATGTAAGGAAGTGAATCCTCGAAATCCGAGGATTAGACTTCGGTTTAGAATCGACTATTTGTCGAGCGTGTAGGCTTCGGAAAGTCCGAAGGTGGCTATAATGCATAAAGTGCATTAAGGAAAGGTCCGCGAGAGCAACAGTGCAAAACTTGCACTGGAGCAGAAATGCTCTCGGGGACCGGTCCCTGGCAGGGAGGGACCGGTCCCATCAAGCTGGGCTAGGCTGCGGAGGTTTGATGAGACGGTACCCTGGCAGCGGGGCCAGGTTCCCGATACGTTGGCCCAGCGAACTAGCGAAATTTGGCTAAGTCCCGATGAACGCAGCTCTCGGGAACCGGTTCTTCCGGACAAGGACCGGTCTCCCGGGAGCCGGTCTCTCAGGCAAAGCACGGTTCCCGAAAAACGCCGAAATCCCCTCTGCGCTCCCGGAATTGCAGGCTTTTCGGGACCGGGTCTCCCGTCTGGGACCGGTCCCTCACTGGCGAAAATCGCCTAAGAGAAGGATGGTTCTAAAGATGAAAATTGGAGGTTCCTGGGCAAAATGCCTTTTATTAGAAGGCGGCGGATCTCTTTCTTCCTCATTTGCCTGTCTCCATCTCAACACTTTTTCTCATCTCTCTAGAAAGGAAAGAAAGAAAAACGAAGAAGAAGGAAAGAGAAGAAGAAGAGAAGAAAAGGAACAGAAAAAGAAGAGAAGATCAAGAGAGAAGAAGAGATATCTTCCTTCCCTCTCTCCTTCAAGCTAAGGCAATCCTGAGGCTGCTTAGGGTAAGCTCAAACCCATCCATGGTGGATTTCTTAGGATTGGTTTTATGTTTTAGAAGGTTCGCCAATGGGACGCGTATATGGAAGATAACATAGGTTGGTTCGACTACGAAATCGAAGCTCGCCACACGATCTCTCCCTCGTCTGCGATTCTAGGGCACGGATTTGGAATTTTGAAATCATGGGTTTGATCTAATTTAGTAGGTCGCAAAGCAATTGCTAGTTCTCGAAAGCGTCGGCTGAAGACGGTCGCCGATCACGAGCGAGTGCGGAGTTATCGCCGATCGGGTACTCGAGGCTCGGCTTCGCCGCCGAGAGTTGAAGCGACAGTGCAATAGACCGCAAGCGTCGGTTTTCTACCCGTCGACGGCGTTGCTAGAGGTGGGTGGTGACATCCCGAAGACATACTGGCCCCCTTCTATGTCTTCAGTACATGAATCGATTCTTGCATCTTGTATTATGTGCATATTACGATGATTGTGCAATGCCTTTCCTTATGCTTTCGCTGATGCTGTTCTGTAGCATGTTTGGATACTTGATATGTGAGTGGAAGATTGGGTCGAGACGTGAATCCTATAGTGAAAAAGAGGGAATGGGTCAATGTTTGGCAGTGCGATGTTATAACAAAGAACGAGTGGATCTAAGTCGATTTATAAACAATGGACGAGTGACAATCTAGTTAACAGTGTTAAGAAAGACAAGTGATACATTGAAACTTGGTGTCTAACGACGCCTATGGACTTATAATGATGATTGTAACCTAGAGGATAGGGTATTCTCCGAGACGAAGGATGGGATCCACTGCTCGAGGCTGTTTTTATCTGTGATGGATAGCCCCACACCAAGAGTGCGCTCCGGAAGTTTGGTCACGCGGATTGCTATTTTGGGCACAAAGGGATTGGCTATTTTGGTCCCGGCAGACGGTCCTCAGTTTTCGTATGCGATCGAGCCTGCGACTCC
>NW_017892048.1:0-9370 GCF_001540865.1 Ananas comosus | reverse complement strand
GATTCGTGGTCAAGACAGACAACGTCGCTCTGAGTTATTTTCAGACTCAAAAAATGCTCACTCCGAAACAGGCGAGATGGCAAGACTTCCTAGCAGAGTTCGACATGGTCTTGGAGTACAAGCTAGGATGATGTAACCAAGTTGCTGAACTTGCTGCCCTTAAAACTCTCTCCAATGAGAGGGCAAGTCAAGTACAAGCGACTTTGCAAGAGAGGATCCGTGAAGGGTTGGAGAAGGATCCTATGATAGTGACTCAAGCAACTGATTGACGATGGCAACGTGCGAAGGTTCTGGATCCAGGACGGCCTCATCAAAACAAAGGGGGATCGAGTGTACGTGCCACGGGCGAGAAACCTGAGAAGAGAACTGCTCCATGAGTGTCATGACACTCTGTGGGCAGGCCACCCGGGCGTACATCGAACCTTGGCCCTTATGGAAAGGGCCTATTATTGGCCAAAAATGGGGGAGGACATCGAAGAATATGTACACACCTGTCTTACATGCCAGCAAAACAAGGTAGAGCGAGAGAAGCCGTGTGGGAGAAGCCGTGTGGGCTGTTGGAGCCCTTACCAGTGCTGGAGCTGCCATGGTAGAGTGTCTCCTTGGACTTCATCGCCAGCCTGCCAAAGGTGGGGGAGTTCGGTTCGATTCTTGTCATAGTGGATCGATTTTCAAAGTATACCACTTTCATCCCCGCACCCATAAGTTGTACTGCTGAGAAGACGGCGCGCCTATTCTTGAAGCATGTAGTGAAGTATTGGGGAGTCCTACAGAACATCATCAGTGATAGGGATTCCTGCTTCCTCGGGCGGTTATGGACGGAGCTCTTCAAGCTCTTGGGTTCTAAACTATACTTCTCTACCAGCCTGCACCCCAGACTGACGGCCAGAGTGAAAGAATAAATGCTCTCGTACAACCTGCAGCGGAGCTGTACAACCAACAAAAGCCCCATCGAGATCATCACCGGCCAGCAATCTTCTACACCACATACTTTGGTCATCGGGTATACCGGCAGCAATCCCTCAGCTTACTACCTTGCCAAGGAGTGGCTTCGTAATGATGAGATCGCCCGAGCCTACTTGGAAAAGGCGGCAAAAACTATGAAGAAGTGGGCCGATAAGAATAGGCGGCCTCGAGACTACAGCAAAGGCGACCTTGTGCTGGTCAAGCTCCAACCGGCATCCTTGAGAGTGTTCTGAAAGGTGCACAAAGGTTTGGTCCGGAAGTATGAAGGCCCCTTTCCTATCGTGGGCAAGGTGAGAAAGGTCTCCTACCATATGCAGCTTCCGGCGTGGCTTAAAATCTACCCGGTATTCCATACANTATCAGAGCCTGGATTGACGGAGACGACATGGGCCGGAGCAAAGCCCCTGTCGTAGAGACAAGTACGGTGGCACAACCATCGACAACGCAGCATGTGGCGCCGGCGGATAAAGAAGGACAAGGCGAATCAGATAGGCACAGGAGCAATCGAGAACGGCTTGTCGACTTGGAAGCCCAGCTTAATCGACTCGACGAGAAAGTGACTAAGGTGGCCGCGCATGAGGAGCGGGTCACCATGCTTGAGGTGACGCTCGCTCAACTCATCGAGCAAGTGGCTGAGCTACAGGATAATACGAAGGAGGCTGTCCATCACTTAAAGGAGCAGACCATCGAATTGTTTGCACGGGTGAACCTGCTAACAACGGCCATGAGCAATGCTCCTCCCGCAACCCAAGGTGGGGGTCATGTGGAGTGTGTTCGAGTACCGAAATTGTGAAGCTTTTGTGGAGCTCGTGATGCAAAAGAGCTCGAGAACTTTTTATTTGACATGGAACAATACTTCCATGTCGTCCAACCTGACAATGAGGAGTCGAAGGTCACGTTCACGACTATGTACCTCGACGGGGATGCTAAATTGTGGTGGAGGACCTGATATGAGGACATTCAGGGAGGTCGTTGTACCATAGATACTTGGGAGGACCTAAAGAAGGAGTTAAAGGCTCAGTTCCTTCCTGAGAATGTCGAGTTTATCGAGCGGCGAAATTTGCGAAGGCTCCAGCAGACGAGGTCAATTTGAGACTATGTCAAGCAGTTCTCCGCGTTGATGCTCGATATTCGAGATATGTCTGAGAAAGACAAACTCTTTCACTTCGTCGAAGGACTGAAGCCTTGGGCGCAGGCAGAATTGCGTCGCCAGAATATCAAGGACTTAGCCGCGGCCCAGGGGGCGGCTGAGCGGCTGACCGACGACTACTCAACGCCGGAACACCCCAAGAAGAAACCCGTGAGCAGCAACCCCAAGATCCACAACCACAAGGCAAAGGGTAAGGGATCGGAACCCACGGAGGAAAAAGGGGCAGGGTCAAAGAGTCCAAAGAATTTGAAGAGCCTTGAAGAGGGTTGCTTCCTTTGCGGGGGTCCACACTTTGTCAGATAGTGCCCTCAAAGGAAGTCCCTCAATGCGGTGCAGACGAAGGACCCTGAATCCGACGAAGAGGAAGAGGCAGCAGAAACATGAAGCATCCGGATGGGGGCACTCCGGTTGCTCAATGCACTCAAGGGTCAAGTGGGGGAGAAAGAGAAGACCCCACTATCGAAGGCGCAATCCTCCTCACCAAAAAAGAGTAAGCATAGTGAGCTGATGTACATGGACATCAAGCTCAACGGCAAGACAACTAAGTCAATGGTGGATACAGGTGCTACCCACAACTTCATTGCGACAGGTGAAGCTGAACGTCTCGGACTTACGCTGAGCAAGGACGAAAGTCGCATAAAAGCAGTGAACTCGAAGGCCCAACCTATTGCGGGTCTTGCGAAGGAAGTGCCTGTTAGCATCGGCTCGTGGACTGGTAAAGCCAATTTCATGTCAGTGCCACTGGATGATTTCCAAGTTATCCTCGCGATGGAGTTCCTCCAGATGTCTAGAGGGGTGCCTATGCCATTCTTGGATGCCCTCTGCATGATGGGAGATGAAAGTTCATGTGTCGTTCCGGTGGTGCGGAAGACAACGGATGCCCGACAGATTTCAGCGCTCCAGCTCAAGAAGGGTGTGAAGAGGGGCGAGCTGACTTATGTGGCGGCTTTGAAGTTGAAAACTGGGAGTGGGGACGAGACTCCGACGCCACTTGAAGTGGCAAAGCTCTTGAAGGAATTCAAGGATATCATGCCCCTAGAACTACAAACTTTTAACTATTTTTACTACACTTATTCGCCATTCATTTTTAGAGATAATATGAGACACCAGATAGTTCTATATATAAGATATAATAGGATTAAAACTCTTTATCGAACTTAAACAATTTGGGTGGTGGTTAGACCTCAGATAGTTCTATATATAAGATATAATAAGACTAAAACTCTTAATCCGATTTAAACATTTTGGGTGATGATAGCTAGAATGCTACCCGCTTCATTTATGTTATTTAGCAATAAATTTAGCTGGAAATATGAATCAACTAGGATTCGAACTTGAGACCTCGGGTACCAACCACCAAGCCTTTTGCCACTTGCTCTAGGGACGGTCGGTGTTGGGGTGTCACAGTTGGTATAAGAAAGTGTGAGATGTGAGATGAGAGATGTGAGATGAGCTCCTCTAGTTACTAGAAAAAAATTTTAAAAAATAGTTTGATTTATGCTAAAAAAAATAAATGAAATTTAGAGGACTTATTTAAAAGTAGCTTTAAGTTGAGAGGGTTTACATATATTTTTACTTACATTTTATCTGTATTAGTAATATTAGTATATTTATATGAATATAATAACGAAAAAGGTGAAAAATTTAAAAATTCAAAAAAAAGAGAAAATTTCTTGGTCTCTAGATATATCCTATTTTTCGAGTTTTGTTAGGCTATTATCGGTAATAAATGACTTTGATTTATTATCAATTTTTTTTTAATAATAAAACTTTTAAATCGACGATCGGCACTGTTGAACATATTTTTGACCATTTAAATTATTTAGAAACCAAAGTTTATATTTTTCCACATCATTTACCGAATAATTAAAGAGCCACAAAATTTATAATTTTAATGGTAGGTATGGTACATTTGTTCATTTAACAGTATAAAAGGCTCCAAATAAGCTAAATTAAAAAATTCTTTAAACTATTTAAAATGAGATTTAGAGTCTAGATCTTAAATATAAAAATTGTATCATTATATTTTGAAGGATATTCAATTTTAGCCATTCATTTTATGTCCACTTGATGGACAAGAGAACACTATCGAAAAAGTATGAAATTTAATTTCTAGATAATTTAAATGATATAAATCATATTCAACGGTACCGATTGTTGATTTGAAAGTTTTATCATCAAAAAGAAATTGGAAGTAAACAAAGCGGTTTACTGCCGATGGTAGTTTAGTAAAGTTCCCATTTCCTTATTATTTGTGCTAGTTGTGTTAGAAATCTTAGTTGTGTGCAAGAACTCAAGTGCCTACTTTCTGTAGCTTTGGGTTATACTTTTATTAATAAGAAAGCTAAGAGAATTTTATTGTGTGATTGAAAGATAGAAATTTAATTTTTGTACTCATTGAAAGGCCTTGATATTCATGATTTGATATCATATTTTTTCTACGATGATTTATCTTATTTCAAAAAAAAAAAATTCAAAGGTTGAATGCAATTTCTTTGGAGACAACAATCACACTTCTATCTACCAAATGCTTCAAACTTTATGAGCAAATTAAAAAGATGTCCATATTCATATATTCAAACAGGCTCTAAAAAAAAAAAACGAAAAAAAAAATCGTTGCAACCAAAATAACAAGAAGGTTTATTATTTAACCTTGGTATAACTACCAAGGTTGTGGTTCGAGTGTAAACTTATTCATATATATAAGATAACAACTGGATTCACATCATTAAGGGCACTGGGGATTGTGGCCCGGTCCACTAAAACAGAATGAAACTCCTGCCGATGGATCATAGGAGCTCTGCTGGATGTCATAGCAGTAGGGGCTTTGGGTCTGAAAAGCGATGCCCGAGGGGTTGGCGTCGACAAACACACCATGAGGATCAGTCTGAACTTTGAGGCTGGAAAAGTAACTGGCCCTTGTGTATCCTTTGTGGGGGAAGTGGCCTGAACCCATTTGTGTCCTCGTGTGCCGACTCTCGAATTTATTATTAATCACCTCTCCACCCCAGTCCACTTTGACAGCACTTGACGAAAGAACAGTGAAAATTGAAGCAGGCCAGTAACCTGCAGTAATCCATTCTTGATTGTCTCGGTGGACGTACAACCACCAATTGACATCCAATCCCTGAAAATATTATTTTTCATCCAATATGAGATTATTGGATTTCGCATTCTGCAATATAGTTATATATCTTCAATATTATGATTGTTTGGATTGTTTGGAATACATCTTGTGCTTGAATATATTATTTTTAATCCAACATAAGACTATCGGATTTTGCTATATTGTGACACCATAAAATTTGGAATAATCCTATATAGATGATATAATAGGGTTAAAGACTAGATCCAATAATTTAAAAAAATATTAAGCGTGCTAGGATTAAAATAGTTCTAAAATAGTGTTCTCCTGTAAAGTAAAAAGTCACATCTATAATTTGACCAATCATTGTACTAAGTATTACTCTTCATCCTATAAAGTAAAAAGTCACATCTATAATTTCACCAACACTATGATTGTTATATCTTGCGCCTGAAAGTATTACTCTTCATCCAATATAAGACTATTAGGTTTCGCATTCTTCTGTATAGTTTGGTAAATCATTATACCTTCAATACTGTGATTGTTATGGAATATATCTCGTGCCTGAAAAATTATCTTCTATCTAATATGAGACTATCGGATTTGCATTTTGCTATATAATTTGATAAATCAATGTACCTTTGTTACTAAAATTGTCACGGTATACTGGACGTCGCCGTAGGTCGACGTTGGTATTATCATCTCCCCAATCCCGGCACTACGGTTTAAGAGGACAAATCCCTCGCACAAGTTGTAGCAACCTGTTGTCTGATACGTATCTCTCTGTTGCATCAGAAACATCACATGTTCGTTGTCACAATTTTTTTAAAGAAGGACCAAGATTAACTTACAGAGGGCCAATTAGAAGTTATAACCCAAATTTGCTACTTATCAGTTATTTATAAACAAGAAAAAGAAGAAAAAAATTATAATTTATATTTGTAATAGGGCTTACTCAGTTTATAGGAATAAGATATTTTTTATTGCAAAATCTAATATGATTGAGAGAAAGTAAACTGATATTTCATAAGAATAAACTAATACATAAAGTATCCACAACTTTAAAAAAATTATAAATTAGTAATTATAATTTCATGCATTGAATGGGTCACTTACTAGTTGTATACGAAATTAATCAGAAGCCGAAATTTCTGCAATTGCCTATGGCTAGCTAAACTATGGCATGCAAAAAGTTTATTTGAGAAAATTAATATTATTTGTGTTAAAAAAAATTGAACTGCTATTTAGAGATAAAAATGGAAGAGATCTGAGATGCATTTAGTATATCAATCTATAGCCATACATAATAGAAAGGGATAATTATCTTTAAACCCGTCAAAACTTTTATATGTATTTTTTTTTGTTTCGAATATACCCTTTGCATATTTTTTCCTTATTAAAAAATAATCATGCTGTTAGTACCAGTTAAGTTATCTGAATTTAAATCCGGATTAAATTTCTACCAGAGTTAAAAAGGAGTCAAAATACCTCTTTTATCCCAAATCTACTAACATATTTTCTACTAACATATTTTCTACTAGCATATTATTTCCTAATATAATTATCCTTTTTAAGGGACAATTATTTATATATACTTAAAATGTCCGGACTTTCTTATTTACCTTTTTTAGAAGATTAATATGAAAAGTGCCCTTGTAACATTCTAAGTTATTTCAAATATGACTCTAGCGTTAAATTCTATTAGTGATTTACATGTAATTAATTATGAAATTGTGAAGTTGTGATGCTGTGATTATTTACATGTAGCTGTGTTGAATTATTGATTTAGCTATGATAATTTTTTTTTAGCTATGATTGTAATTTTTATAAGCTTAAAAAGAAAGATGATCGTTGGAACACGACCGTTGGAGGATAAATTTAAAAAATTTTGATATTTTAAGGGTAAATAAAAAAAGTGAGTGACACTATAAAAGATTTGAATGTGTAAAATAGTAATTTTATAAAGATATCGACTGTTGTAATAGTGAACTATCAGAATCTAACTGTAGGGCTATATTTAAAAAATCTTGGAACATTAGAAGAGTTTTCTTTTTTTTCTTTTTTTTTTTTGTTAGTCTTCTAAACGGGCCAAATAAGAAAACTGAAACTTTTCACAAGCATATATAAGCAATTACCCTTTATATATAATATTATCTAACTTTATTGAAATATTTACATGTTATACAATCTTAAAAATTATCTACAAATAATTATATTTTATTTTTTAAGAATTTTAAGATAATTTTTTTCAGTAGAATCATTTTATTATTTAATAAAATATCCATATAGATTGATGATTAGTACAATATATAGATGGTTTTTATCTCCATGCCCCTCCATTTCCAAAATATATTTATACTTAAGAATATCCCAATAAATTTTTACTCAATTTTATTTTATAATAATTTTTTAACCTATCAACCAACTCGATTTTATTTTTAAATTACTTTTACTGTAGCAGATAAACCGAATTTTCTGAAAATTATATAGTTTTGCTTGATCTTTTGGTCAAACTAAATGATTATAATCAAATAAAAACTTTTTAATTTATCAAAATTCACAAAAAAAACTATCTTTGCAAAAAATACTACTTAGGCACTTCTACAGTAGATGAAAAAGAAAAATCTTACCGTCCAGTAGATAAACAGCCTAGGTATGACGTCTCCATAAAGATGAGGGTAAACCTGAACATTAAAAAATAAAGAAAGTTTCAGGTAACCATTCTATTATTATATTTAAGATTTAAGATAAGACTAGACTAATGCCTACAAGAATTAATAACCCCCATGCAACCAATTTTATTACCTTTAAGGCGTGTTTAGGGCGCGTTTCGTTCGCACTATGAAAGATTATTAGGCGTAACAAAATATTCGAGACTTTTATTCCTATTTATCCTATTACTAAGAATGTAGTATTTCGGTATTTGGTTCATATCATTTAGTCATGTTATTTAAGATTACGAAAAATATACAATTTATTTATTTATTTTTTAAATTAATCTTAAATAATACTATAAAAAATTTTAATATCATTTTAGAAAAAAAAAAAAGAGAGAATATAGGTTAGAAAGAGAAAGCATAATTAAAGAAATAGGAAGAGAAATAGAGTCAAGGTTAGAGAGAATGAGAGGGTTGAGATTTTAGAAAAAGAGGGGAAGAAATAGCTTAGTTTAGAGAGAGAAAAATAGTTAAAATTTAGGAGGAAAAAGATAAATTTAGGCCTGGGCCCAGTTCCATCCCTAATCTCCCTAATCTTGCTTGATGATATGCATATATAATTTTTTGCAGGAGTTAACGACTAGCTATTATTACACATTTTAAACCTTGGATTCGGATGGAATACCTGCCAACCGACTTCAATCGTGTTGAGGTCGTTATTTTCATATGATCCACTGGCAATCCACATTTGAGCCTAACTAAATTCAGTGCTAGCTTCGACATGCGGTTGCTAGAGATTTATCGTAGCTTTAGCCCCATATATCTTTTGGGTGCCGTTAGAAGAAAGTACTTGGTTTTGCAACGAAGCTACAGCATACTGAATCTAAATAAAGAAAAATATATATATATTAGTACAACAATAATCAAAATTAATAATTTCAACAGTCTACCATGCAAATTTGATAGTTTTAGTTATTTTTAGAGATAAAAATAGAAATAATCAAAAGGTTATCATAGAGAATCAAACTTTTAAAAAATTAACTAGCATAACTCAAGTATGATAAAAAAAAATAATATAAAAGTTAAAGAGAATATTTCTCATCACACTTGCATTATTGCGATAGGTAGTTCAAATATAATTTTGCCATGCCCTTCCTTCCAACCTCATGCAAAAACCAATTTTTACCTACTCCACTTCATTCTGATTTCATGATGACCTAAACTCATGGAAAAAATAAGCTCTTAATATTTAATAAATACTATAAAAAGAAATGTGAGAATGCATTTTACATTCATCAAGCAATATTTCTCTTCTTAAAAATGTTTGTTTATTATTTTTGCAATGTCGTTCTCGTAGTGATTTTATATTAACTAGCTAGAAAAGCCGTCGTTCTAACCTTATGCAAAAACCAATTTTCACCTACCTTCCCACCTCATGCAAAAACCAATTTTCACCTATCACCTAAACTCATGCAAATTGTAAGCCTAACTTACCCTCTCAAATAACACTAT
>NW_017892047.1:5530-9393 GCF_001540865.1 Ananas comosus | reverse complement strand
AGCTATATAAAGAGAATTTAACCAGTTGTAGAGTAAAATTTCAAGCTTCACTTTAAAATTTTAAAGTTAGAAACTTTTCTGATGAAAAGTTATTATATAAATTTTATTCAAATCGCTCTATTCAAACAACATATATGTATAATCATAATGCAGCTGCGGCAACGACATCAAACAATGTTAAAAATTTATGGTTCTCACTAAAATTATGAAGGAAAAAAAAACAGCTTCCACAATATATATTCACAATTATCAATACATATTTCTATTATGATGTAAGTTAGTGGAACGAAAAAAAAAAAATTCTGACAAAATAAAAAGAAATTTACTTCAAAATTACTCTTTTTTTGGAGTTAAATTTACCGTACTAGATCAAAACAGTTTGGTGTGATAAAAAGTTGAATGAGAATTTTCTTAATCAATTTGCTTCCAAATGGAGAATTAATGAATGTCACGCACATTCCAAAATATAATCATGGCTAAGAAGAAGTATGATAAGGACAAATATACCAAAAATGGCTTTATTTCTCTCATAATTTGGACCACTTCTACTTTTTCATATATAATTTATTAGGAGCTGATTAATTCATATGATACGAAAATGAAAGATTCTAATATTTATAGCATTGTTTTTTTTTTCTTTGATTATATTATCCAATTAAGCAGGTTTTCTACTTGCTATGTATTATACAATCAAAATACATATATGTCATTATTACTTGTCCCTTTAATTTCATTAATTTTATAATATATTTATTTGATAGGTAGTGCATACGTAAGTGGCACGTTAGCTAGTGTGTCACACTCGAGCCTTGCGAATATTATGTTGCCTATTCGAGTTGTTCTATAACGTATACAATGATGCTATATATGTATATATATATATAGATGCATTTATATAAATATATATACAACGCTTAATTTTTGCGTTAAGTAAAATGTAGGTATTATTGAATATTGTTTACCATCAAAAGCAATTAACTAAGCGACGCGATAAAATATACGATGCATCATTCTTAAGTTAAGTATAAGAATATATATATATATATATTACACCATTTGTCCATAAATTATCTTGCAAATTTGTTAGTACAGTTGTGCATATATGTATTATTTAAAAAAACTGTCGAGATTTGAATGAATACAACATATATATTTGATAGTTTTTTAGCACTACAAGCTAATAAATTGAGGTTTAAGGAATATAATAAAATCCAAACAATATTTTAAAAATCTTTGGTTATTATTCATCCTATATGTAATTAGTGTTACTTAACGCATATATGGTAACACCGTAAATATAAATGGATTCTATTTAATATATATATATATAAACATTAACAGGGTAAACTTGTGACATAGCATTAATTGATAGGGATAATTTTCACCTAGGGGTATTGTTGTCATTATATCCTCTTTTTTTATATAATAGATTGATGTTTAGGAATACAAATATTGACCTATGCCAAATTTTTTTCTTTCCATGCAATGGATCGTCTCATATATCATTATAAAATTTGAACCGCGGTAACGGTCGAAAATGGTCCACTTAGTGGGTGCTGCTCCCGGTGTAGCCAAAATGGCAGGTGATCCTTCAATATATATGAGGTGATGAATAAACTTTGAATGAACTCGAAAACGAACCAAGCCATTTCACATTTGGCCCATCCATTCATCTGGAAGAGATTAATTTAAGAGGGGTAAACTTTAAATACCACCTCTGTGATTTCGTACTTTCTCACTTTAATATTATTTGGTTTAAAGTGTATCACTTTAGTATCTTATGATTTTTATTTTTCGCTTTCCGTCAGTACTTCGTTAAATCATATACAAAAAACATCAGATACTCCATCTATGATTTATCGAATATTTACTTTAGTATCATGTGATTTGCCAATTTTTTATTTTAATATTTTGTGATTTTAACTTTGTCACTGATTTAAAGAAAAAATTAACGGAAGGGATAAAAGAAAGAAAAAAATAAAATCACATAGTACTTAAGTGACGCATTTTAAACTACATGATACTAAAAAAGACAAAACGCAAAACCACAAGAAATTAAGGTATTTGAAGTTTTTTCATTTAAAGGAGAGCATTTTACACATCGAAGAATGTAGAAAGATGATCACATATATGTCAACAGTTAATTTATCACTTTTTAAGAATAATAATATAAATAATTAATTTTATTTCGTCTGTGCACCCTTCACAGAATCCAACTCATGAAAGGGACGCACAAATAAAATGAAATATAACGCTTAATCGCGACGTATACTCAACCATTCAAATTGTTCCTTCGATATGTATTTATTGCTACTTATATACTTAAAAGTTTGTATAAATCTTACTTCGTCTTCATCCAAAAGTCAATTTTATCATACTAATCTTTTCGATCTGTTATAATTATTATTAAAATTTTGAAAAGTGTTTAAATCTTTAGAGAGAATGATTCGAGATTTACAAGTAACATTTCTCATATTTATTATGTCACTGCACTCCAACCCACAACAACCACTTTTAAAGATGCATGCTATTGTCATGCGCATGATAGATATTTTTCTAAGATGCAAACTATTATCCTGTAATTGCAGATTAGGGTGATGATTCAATAATTCGAGAAGAACCTAGACCATCTCCCTAGCTACTATTATATTTACACACACACACACACACACATATATATATATATATATTTGTCACAGATAATTATATATATTGATATATATAGATATAGAAAAGTAAATTATTTTGCATAAAATTTAGGGTCATATTTATGTAAGAATAAGTACAGATGCAAGATGCAGAGAACCGTCAACCACGCAATTAGCCGAAGCTATCTACTGTCACAAAGGACAAATTCAAGGCAAAGTCCATGGAGAATTAATGGCGAAAAAGAATAGAATAAAAAAAAAAAAAAAAAACGAAATGCTAAAGGTGAAAGAGGCAACTAATTAATGTGAGAGGCTAGTAATTGATATTAATTCTGATTTATTTTTTATTAGATTAATTTTATAGAGAATATCAGTAATCAGTAATCAAAACTAATCTGCATTTGATTTCTGCATTTAATTTTATAGGAAAAAGATGAAAAATAGGGAAGGACTTTTTTTTTTAATTGAGAAATACTATTTCTACGCTCAAAAGTGAGGAATAAATTTACATTTTTAATATAAAATAAATAGTTGATACAGCTTAGTGAAGAGATATTAACCTTTGGACAGATAAAATATAAGATTCACACCCCTTTTTAATGTGTAGATTTTATTATTCTCTGGTGAATTTAATTTATACAGAATTTATATGAGTTATAGACCATTTTGACTTAACTATTCGACTTTTCAAAAATTTTGATTTTACTATTTAGTCTTTCAGTTGTTTGATTTGAGCCAATCAACCGCACTTTGACTTTAAAATCTGAATGATTTTCACAAGTTTAGTTAGTATATATTACATACAATTCTCACAACTATAAATTCATCAAAATAAGTGAATAACTTAAAATTTGAAGTCCAAATGCCCCCTTTCTCTTGTTACGTAGTAGTGCGTAAAGAACCCTCTAAAACCTGGGGTGTCTCCCCCCACCACCCCAAGAGAGGATAATTTAGAGGACGCGCCGGTATTCTCACACTACCCCGTATACCGGAGAAGGTAAATATAAGTATGGATAGATAGATATATGGGGGAAGAGATAAATCTATCAATGGAGATGAACCAGTGTAGTCATTTATAAAATATAAGTATGCGTACATTTGTTATTATTATTAAGTAGACTTAATATCTTATAAAACTTAACTGATAAACTAAAAAAATTTTAAAATTAAAAAGATAGATTAAAAAATTAAACGAACTAAACAGACAATTGCGTC
>NW_017892047.1:0-4645 GCF_001540865.1 Ananas comosus | reverse complement strand
TATGTAAATAGGGTCCAATTAATATTATAAGAAATAGAGCCTCTTGCTCATATTTAAATTTTTAAACAAAATTATGATACTACGATTGAGTTTGATCGCTGCAAACATGACTTAAAATCGCGACCTCCTCCTATGAGAAGTAAGGATCAATGAACGGCACGATTATTGAAACACGACTTGAAATCGTGACCTCCTCATCCTCTGAGAAGTAAGGATCGATGAACGGCATGATTATTGTTGTGCTTGCGCGCATTATGCAATTTAATTTTTGTGCATAAATATATGAAGTACCTGTGGTCAAGCCAACCAATGCTTATTGTTGTGCATTATGTACATGGATGTGACTTTAAATCTAAGAATATACTCAAATTGCAATAATTTCCATTTGGAAACAATGTACGACACGCAAGTCCCCTTGAATAGTTGCCGATCGATTTCTCATGTCGCGATTAATTACTTATTATACTTAATTAATAAGCTCACCACCTTCAATTAAAACTAAGTATTTATTATCTCTGTAGCTAATATCTCTTAAAATTTGAGCGCAAAAGAATAAAGTAAAATAAAAACCAGCAATGTTATGAATTAGTTGCTTGAGAATAATCTGAGTCAATCAAAGGAAACAATAATTAAGCAGCAACAAAAATTCTCTACAAATATTCAGCTATTAAAAAATATATATACCTATTCTTTTGCTTTGGGGTTATGTATGTGGTGATGTGAATAATTCCTACTTGTAAACATGCAAACAATGAAAGATTGAAAACAAATAAAAACAATCAAATTACGATGCGCGACTTTAATAGCAATATTCTATTCTATGTCCTAGCTAATACATTATCAACTTTGTCCTCATCTATGTATGCTCACAATAATAAGTTATGTAATTGGAAGCAACTAGTAAACCTAAGGATAACACATATAAAGAACATGATATTCATGTTGAATTTATTATTATTTTTTCTTTATTCTAGATGGACCCAGAAAGATTAATTACTCTGCTGCATTTTAGTCAATTTATGTAACCTATTCCAATTAAAGAAACCTTGATGATTCAAACAATGTGCCTCACAACCAATTATACGCAAGATTAGGTTGAGGGGCTTAATCTTTGTTGTTGGTTTTCTAAGATAAGGAGAGAATGAATAGAGGGGGCAGTTGGGATGATACAACAAAGACTTAAAAGCCACGGGAGAATCCAAAACAAATCTCGATATTTTTTTTTAAATTTAAAAGGAGAAAACTAATGTAGTTATCTTAAATTCAATTTAAAACTCGAATTCCAATCCAAACTCGAATTCGAGAAAATCTTTGATCAAGTTTCTAGGATCCAAGAGTAGATCACAACATCAAATCCATGCATGAAACTCCCAACATGCATGTCACAATATCATTTGTCCTTAGTTAATCTTTTAGCTCAAAATAACCATGTATATATAGAGAATAAATTAAGAAAAGTAGATTATATATACACATATATATGTTGGAGAGACAAGTCATAGATGGTAATCCAAGTTGTTGTAGAAGCTTAAGATATAAACTGTATTAAAGTAAAAAATTAAGTTAAAAAAAAAAGAGAATCCAAGTTATAATTACGTAGAAAACTCGAGAACGACACGTACACGTACGTTTGCGTTGGTTTTTACCCGAGATGCGATCCGTCACCCCCAAATGCAGTTCAACTGTTACCACATGTACGTATCACCACACGGCTCACGTATAATCCACCTTCTAAGGATAAGTGGTTTAATTATTCAAACCCCGATCATCGAAAACGCCCCTCCTAATCCTCTGGATAAATTAATTGCATAATAAATAATGCATAATAACGTGGTTCTTGTATATATATATATATATTGCACTAAGATACCTTAGATCTCGAACTTTTAATAGCAGAGCGAGAGATAATAGGTGCAGGATGTAAGTTTGGGATAGTACAGGGACTAGAATGCAAATTTATCCTACTCATATTTTTTTTAAAAATTTTTTTTTTTAAATTTTTTTTTTCTTCGTCGTCGCAGAGTGTGCGCGATAAGTGTGTGCGAAGGAGCATAAGAAGGCCGTTCTTTGGACTGATTCGTTCGTATCGACCGCGACTCTCTCTCTCTCTCTCATCTCTCTCATCTCTCTTCTCTCTCCTCTCTCTCTCCTTCGCCTCCTTTTATTTCTACTCCTCTACGTCGAAATCGCTGGGTGATACAACGGAGGAGATCGAACGCACGCACACGCTTAACGCTTAGAAGCTTTCTTTGGCCTTGCCTAGCTTTGATTCCACATCCCCCACCTGTTTCTTTCTCCTTTATTCTCCCCCTTCCTCCTTCTCTCTCTCTCTTCGACGAATCCGCCACAACCCCCTCTCTCTCTCTTTCTCTCTGTCTATATCTCTCGCTCTGCTTGGAATCCGCCAATGGCGGTTCAGGCGCAATACCCATCCAACGTTCTCATTCTCAACAGGTTTATATATATATATGATGATATGCATGTGTTTCTCTCTTTAACGATGCGTTTATATGAGAGGTTTAATTGGAGCATTCGGGTGATTTGGGTTTGTGGGTTTTGTTCGGTTTTGGATGCAGAAGCGAGCAAGAGAGGAAGAAGGAGATGGAGTTCCCCCAGCCCCCTTCCAAGTTCCTCGACCCTTCCCCCGCCATCTTCTACGGAGGAGGTGCGGTCACACTCTGTTGTTTGCATGTTATACTCTGTTCTTTTATACATATATATATATAGAGCAGAGGAGGATTCTGAGAGATGGGTGTTATTATTGCATGGTCTTTTACCAGTAGGGAGTGGCACCAACACGAGGAAGAGGGGTAGAGATGCCGCGGCGCTGTTGCCGCAGCAGCAGCAGCAGATGCAGCAGCAGCAGGTGCTGCAGGTGACGACGCCTACGGTGATAAGCGTGGCGCAGCTGCAGAAGCAATTGCCTCTTCCGCCTTCTCCGACGCCGATGCTGTCCACCGGCCTCTGCCTCGACTTCGACGGCCGCCGATTGAAGAAGGCCCAGAACCAATCCAATCTCCTCCTCTCCTCGTCCTCGTCGCCTTCGCCTTCGTCTTCCTCCATTGTTTCCTCGCTCTTCTCTAATGAGCTCGCCGCGCAAATGGCCCAGCAACACGACGAGATTGAGCGCCTCCTCCATGCTCACGTAAGCCTTTTTTTTCCTCCTTTCCTTTTTTTTTTTTTTGTGAATCTGTTCTACTGTACTCGTCTTCTTCGTTGTTGGTTGGCTTGGGTTGGGTTGGGTTGGGTTTGAAAATGGGCTAAAAATGAATGCAGGGGGAGGAGCTGCGGCGGGGGTTGGCGGAGAAGCGGCGGAGGCACTACAGGGCGGTGGTGGGCGCGGCTGAGGAGGCGGCGGCGCGGCGGCTGCGGGAGAAGGAGGCGGAGGCCGAGCGCGCCGCGCGGCTCGGCGCCGAGCTCGAGGAGCGGCTCGCGCGGCTCCGCGCCGAGTCGACGGCGTGGCAGGCCAAGGCCCTCGCCGACCAGGCCGAGGCCGCCGCGCTCCACGCCCAGCTCCAGCGCGCCGCGGCGGCCGCGCCGGCGGAGCTGCCCAGCGGCGGCGACGGGGCGGAGGACGCGGAGTCGGCGCACGTCGACCCGGACCGGGCCGAACCGGAACCGGGCCGGGCCTGCCGGGCCTGCCGGCTCAGGCCGGCCTCCGTGGTGCTCCTCCCCTGCCGCCACCTCTGCCTCTGCCACGCCTGCGACCTCGCCGCCTCCTCCTGCCCCCTCTGCCTCATCGGACGGACCGGCAGCGTCCACGTCTGCTTCTCCTAATTAATCTCGCCCCACCAAAATAAAACAAAATAAATTAAAAAATTTTCGCAATTTGAGGGGCAAAAGTTTTTAAAACAAGAAAAAAAAAAAATAATAATAGGGAGGTGTCTTCGGTGTAGCTACACCGTATCATCACCTATCTCCCATTGATCATACCTTTTTTTAAAAAAAAAAAATATATATATATATATATATAAAATAAAAATTATGATAAGATAGGTGAATTTCAGAAGCCAAATGTACTCGTTTGGAGATACTATATCAGTTGTGTGACTATCATATTTTAGATTTTTTTTTTCCTTTTTAGTGATGAGTACTTTTTTGGGTACCTCCTGTTATTTTTTTTTTTGGTCTTTCTTTTTTTTTTTATTGTTTATTTAAGTAGGGTTTTAGTTTTTATTGTTTATTTAAGTAGGGTTTTAGAGAAATTTCATTTATATTTTTATTCTTTTTAGACTACATAGCTCTACATGATGTAAATGCTATCTCAAAGAGCAGTATTGTCCGAGACATTTTCTTCTTTCGTCTGCTATTGTAAGTAATTTTGCTCCTTTAAAAGTTGTGCGAGCGTGCGCCAAGTATTCGTTGTTTATTCTTTTTGGTACCGTTTGGTTCGGCTATAAGCAAGAACTAACTATTATAGAAATAGGTACAAGTATGGGAATAAGAAAAATAGTGTTTGGATAAAAATTGAGTTGTTTCCGGAGATAAGAACAATTTTAGATAGCTTTATATAGAAAATGGAGGTGTTGGTGGGGATAACCGAGAACTACTATTCTCGGATAAAAAATTAGCGTTTGGGTAGTATACGTTCACGGCACGTGATCGGGTTATTGGGCCGTATATCTATTTGGGCTCGTATTCATTA
>NW_017892046.1:8253-9400 GCF_001540865.1 Ananas comosus | reverse complement strand
GTTGGCGCGCCGGCGAGCGGCGGCGATCGGCGGCGCGCGGCGGCGGAGGAGGACGATGGGTTCTTTGTTTGGGTTTAGATTTTTTTTTTTTTTTTCCCTTTTGAAAATTTTGAAACTTCTTACGATGTTATACGTCTCTAATTCAAAATTTTTTCGGTTCCCTACAAAAATTTTGGGGCCAGGTCATTTTACAAATATATCCCTCCAGAATCTGAAATTTTCATATTGATCATACTGTTAAAACACTCCACTCAGTTCTTATCATTAAAAAAAACGAAAATGACGCGGTTACATCATATTATATAGGGAAAACTTCAAAAAAAACCCCTATAGTTTCATACTTTCTCACTTTAGTACCTTATAGGTTAAAGTGTATTAATTTGGTGCTCTATAGTTTCATTTTTATCTTTTCGGTAGCTTTTTCATTAATATTTCGTTAAATTATATACAAACAACTTCAAATACCCACCTAGATTTATCAAATATTCACTTTAGTACCCTTTAATTTTAACTTTGTCACTGATTTTTTAAAAAAATAGTGAAATTGGTAATAAAAAGAGAAAAATAAAACTATAGGGCATCAAATTGATACACTTTAAACTATAGGATAATAAAGTGAGAATGTGCGAAACTACAATGGGGTTTTTGAAGTTTTCCCTAATATATATAATATAATCCTCTCTCACGCACACATTTGGGCTTTTTTATAAAATAACCCTATAAAAAATTGTAATTGGCAAAATAACCATATGAAAATTTTATTTATAAAACTAACCCTCCTTTCGCCACGTAGGCACCACGTCAGGATTTTCTTATAAAGACGGTGAATCGTTCGCCGTTTTCTCTTATTTCTTTTAAAGGCGGTGAATCGTTCACCGCTTTCTCCCATTTCTTTTAAAAACGGTAAATCATTCACCGCCTTTCACTTATTTACTGTTTCTTTCTATATCTCATATAATCTTAACAACTTTTAAATCCTAATAATTTATCCATATAATTTTATATAAAAGCAGTTAAGATTATATGAAATTATATAGATAAATTATTAGGATTTAAAAGTTGTTAAGATTATATATAATTTGTTAGAATTTTTATGTGATTGTTAGGATTATATATGGAATATAGAAAATAACAGTAAATAAGTTAT
>NW_017892046.1:0-8007 GCF_001540865.1 Ananas comosus | reverse complement strand
TCTCTCTCTCTCTCGATCCCTCTCGAGCTCCAACAATGGAGGGTACGGTGCGGTGCTCCGCCAACTACGCTCCGCTCACCCCCATCAGCTTCTTGGAGCGCGCCGCGGTCGTCTACGGCGACGGCGCCGCGGTCGCCCATGGCGGAAGCCGCCGCACGTGGCGGGAGACGCGCGACCGGTGCCTCAGGCTCGCCTCGGCCCTCGCACGCTTGGGGATCGATCGCCGCGACGTCGTAAATCCCCTCCCCCCCCCCTCTCTCTCTCTCTTTGATTCGAACTAGTAGTTGATCGTTCTAATTTTTAGGTTTTTGTTAAGGTTTTGTTGTTTCTTGAGCAATTTGGATCATGTTTGATGTGCTTGTGGTTGTGGATGATGTGCGAACCAGTTCGTTTGAGTTTTACTACTACTTGATTGACCTGATTATAGCTTTTCTTATAGAATTGGTACTTGTTTGGTCCATTTGAATCTTGTTTGGTATGTTTGTAATGGTGGATGATGTAGGAATTTGTTGTTTTGAGTTTTACTACTAGTTGATTGATATGATTTTAGGTTTTTGTAAGCATTTATTGTTGTTTGCTCGATTTTGAACCTTGTTTGACGTGTTTTTTTTTTTAAAAAAAAGAAAAATCAGTGGGACCTATTTCATTAATTGGAATTAGCTCGGATTTGTGTGTGTGTGTGTGTGAGTGTGTGTTTCTGTTTTTGTTTTTTTTTTTTTTTAATAACAGAGTGATGATATGGTTGTGAATGCTAGTCGTTGTTTTGATCAATCGACACATATTTTTGCAGACATTTGAATCAACAACTATTTTGCTTCTCTACTGCTGCTCTGTTTTGTGCCTCATATGTTTTGCTGCACAATTTCAGAAAATATGGAGCATAGGTTCTGCTGAATCTTTCTATTTGTTCTTCTGCTAGGTTTATTAGGTTTTTTTTTTTGGTTGGGAAATGTGTGGGTACCTCTGCAACTATAGGCTATTTTAAAATAGGTCCTTCAATTTCACTTTTTTTTTTTGGCACCTCCTTTACTTCTATTTTTTTATTTGAGTTATTCTAATTTGTTAAGTTAAAACTTTTGATAAGTTTCATGGTTTTATTAGCTAATCACTCATTAATCTTTCCTATTTTCATTTGCTAAAAAAAAAAAAAGAAAAAAAAAAAGAGGGGGTCATTTCTAAATAGTTTAACTACTTCATGACAGTGCCATCTTGGTTACCTTATAGTAAAAATTATTATTTTAATTCAAAAGTTTCATTATTGGATGTGTGATATAAGCACTCAGGGAATATAATTAAGTTAACCAATAAACTGGCGTCTCAGCCGACAGAAAAAGCTATTGCTGGTTATGACATTCAGTTTGATGGAAATACTTAGCTCCTGGCCTCAACCAGCACTATAAATTGAGCTACTTTTCTGCGAAGGTGTAAGAGTTTTATCATTAACATACTTTTTGGCAGAAGCATTAGTATGACGATCAGTTAGTCGTTTCTGATTTATAGAACATGAAATTAAAATAAAAAATGGAAGTGTGGATGCAGTGGAATAAGATAAATGTTGAGATGGACTTAATAGATAATAGTAAGTTTGAGATCCTAGGATGCACGATTACTCCATGATTAGGCAGTTGTAATCAATTCTTACAAGAACAAGCAAATTCCAGGCATTTGGTTACTCCAGTTTATCTTTCAAAATTCGCTGGCCATCTAAGGTTCTACATTCTTGATGTCTAGAGTTATTTTGCTATCCTGTCCATCAATCTAGGTCATTATCTAAGAACAAAATTGTCAGTTGTATGGCATGCTTTATTTATCTGAAGTATATGCAACTGTAACTAACATTCATGAGCACCGATGGGGAGTTATTGGAAGCTTTACATAACATCTTTGTTTTTGAAGATTGCTGTTCCAGTAATTTCATACATATAATAATTCTGTGGATCTTCTATTGAATAGCACTTTGAACATATCAGGATTTTACTGAACTAGTTTAACTTAGTTTGCAGTTAAGTTGTTCTCCTGAGGATTAGAATTCATGTAGACAATTCTTCTTCTTGTCATCTGTATCTATCCTTTTTAATTAATGACTATCTGTTACCTTGTGGTTTTGAATTCAGCAAATCAAGTCAACTTTGTCACGACATAGGTAACTGGTTTTATCTTCTTCACTAGTCTAAATTATGAAGAGTAACTATTAGATATAACTAATTTTATGGAGGTTTATTACCAGATCTAGTAGTTAAGTGTTTCACTCTGTTGATCCCTATGTTTTCCATTGATTGGTTATGAAATGTTCATTCTTAGGAACTCCAAACAACATATGTTGTATCAGTAATCATTTTGGTATACCAATTCAGTAATACCCGTCTTAAATTTGTGTAATTGAGAAATTCTTATTTAGTCACTTGTGCTTGCGATTATGGCATCCACAAATTCCTTTTCACTACGACCGATGAACAACCATCTGCTCACTACAACCCCTTAACACTCATTTGCTTTATTGCCAATTTGGTCATCGACCAAACGAGCAGACTACTATCAACTTAATCTTTTACTTTCATGACCATAATTTAACTTGGTGGACCAGGTTGCTGTACTTGCGCCGAACATTCCAGCAATGTACGAACTACATTTTGGCGTTCCAATGGCCGGTGCTGTTCTCTGTACGCTTAACACACGTCATGATTCAGCTATGCTATCAGTCCTTCTAAAGCACTCTGAGGCCAAAGTTCTCTTTGTCGATTCTGAGTTGCTTGAAAATGCCCATGGAGCTCTGAAGCTTCTCTCTCAAGCTAATGTAAGCCCTCCCTCTCTAGTTATTATCAACGACTTTGGTAAAGCATCTACTGCAGATCATATGGAGTATGAAACTCTCCTAAGGACTGCATCTCCACACTTTGAGATTAAATGGCCGATAGATGAATGTGACCCTATTTCACTAAACTATACATCTGGCACCACATCGAGACCAAAAGGGGTAATCTACTCTCATCGAGGAGCGTACCTTAATGCCATTGCTACGATCCTTTTGAATGATATTACCACAATGCCTGTTTATTTGTGGACTGTACCCATGTTTCACTGTAATGGGTGGTGCCTTCCTTGGGGCATTGCCGTGCAAGGAGGAACAAACATATGCACTAGAAACGTCTCTGCAAAGGTCATTTTCGACAATATAGCCGAACACAAGGTAACTCACATGGGTGGCGCCCCGACCATTTTAAACATGATTATAAACGCCCCAGCTGCTCACCGAAAACCTCTTCCTGGAATAGTCGCTGTGATGACTGGCGGTGCACCCCCGCCACCCCATGTTCTGTTCAAAATGGAGGAGCTAGGTTTTCGTGTAACACACTCCTATGGTCTCACTGAAACCTACGGCCCGGCAACCGTTTGCACATGGAAACCCAAGTGGGACCTCTTGCCTGGAGAGGAGCGCGCAAAGATCAAAGCACGACAGGGCCTTCACCATCTCGGGATCGAGGAGATCGACATTAAAGATCCTACTACGATGAAGAGTGTTCCGTTCGATGGGAAAACAATGGGGGAGGTAATGTTTAGAGGCAACACTGTGATGAGCGGGTACTACAAAGATGAAAATGCAACTAGAGAAGCCCTAGCTGGGGGGTGGTATAGATCAGGGGACCTCGCCGTGAGGCATTCCGATGGTTATATACAACTAAAGGATAGGTCAAAGGATATTATTATCTCCGGCGGGGAGAATATAAGCACGATTGAGGTTGAATCCGTTCTTTTCAATCATCCCGCGGTGCTCGACGCGGCGGTTGTGGGGCGGCCCGATGAGTACTGGGGGGAGACGCCGTGCGCTTTCGTGACGCTGAAGGATGGCTCGCATGCTACTGCTGAAGAGATCATTAGGTTTTGCAGGGAGAAGCTGCCGCATTTCATGGCTCCTCGAACAGTAGTGTTCGATGATCTTCCTAAAACTTCGACGGGAAAGACGCAGAAGTTTATCCTCCGGGAGAAGGCGAAGGCCATGGGGAGCCTCCCGAGACCGCGCGGGAGCAAACTTTGAAGGTACAGAACTTTTCAGGTAATTTGGTGCTCTACTTTGCAAAGTAAATAATATGTTTGAACAAACTGGTGTTGTTAGCACTCGTTACTTCACTGTTATTTCATCAAACTACATGCAACTTAAATCTTCATTTGTAAATCCAGTAGGGACTTTCCTTTATGTAAAGAAATTGGGGCAATTTGGGTTTAATTTGTGGACTATTTGTAACTACTATTCGCCTTCAATAAAGTCGTAGTTGGTCTCGATACTTTTGCTTCTTCAAAGATTTTTTGCTTCTTCAAAGTGAAAAATCTTTTTCGCCATACTGAGACGGGTGTAATTACTAACTACTTGTTACTTCTTGATTTATTTTCTTGCAAGTAAATGGGATATCACTTTGTTTTAGTATATAAGAAGTATAATATCTAACAACATGGAGGAGGAATCACTCTCACCTTCCCCTACTGCGTGTATGGCTCTCTCTATGATCTTGCACGACCTAGAAGCTGGAATCTAACAGATGCGTTATTATCTAATTATGGTAAATAAATTTGCTCTTGCCCTTCCTGTATATTAAGAAATGTTTCAATTTGGATCTGTTGGTGTTTCCATTATTTTCATTTTACTTTTAATTAGTTAGTTGTCATATTTTCAGTTTCTTTTTTTTTTTTTTTCTCCCCTTCGTTCTTGTTTTTAATAAAGAGAGATTGTGAGCATAGCAATGATATTGTTCACTGCCAAATGGAAGTCTTGTAAACTGGCTTTTATATATTCTTACCTTTTATATTAAACGATTATTACACGTGATGCGTGGATTAGACTACATTGCTTATGAAGGTAAGATTATGCCTCTGACAATAGGTGGCCCATACTGTTTAATACATAGATATTGACTTTGTAAGTAAATGCTTTTATGGATGCGTAAATATTTTATTCAAATGTCATTTTGATTTACTTAATTATTCAAATGTCATTTTGATTTTACTTGAGCAGCTTTCAATATTTAGTAAACGAAAAGCCAAATATGACATTCATTCTACACTCTTAATCACACTCATTTAACAAACGCTATATTTTTATCGAGTAATTCAAAGAGATATACTAAATAAGATAATCATGCATCCAAACAGAATTTTATTCTATTCCAAAAATAATAATCGGAAGGCCAAATATAACTCTCATTCTAAATATTTGATCACAGCTCTTATCTACTAAATACTCTTCTTTTTTTTTTAGATAAAAAAAAAGTTATACCAAATAAAATATAAAATATTCATACATCCAATCAGGATCTAATCTCACTGCCACTAGCTATGCCTGTTCGTAATCTTCTGAAAACCAAAGACCGGTGAACTGATCCAGTGTTTACTCTAGAAAAAAGTAGCTGACCTTTTCTTGAATACATGGGTGAATTACACCTTGGGTGACACAATGTATTTTTTTCTCTAATGGTATTCCCAAAAGGTGTTTTACACTGCAGAAGCTCAATGAAGTTGAGTTAAATCTACAGTAATCTCCAAAATGCATCATGCAATGCAGGCATCAATTTCCGAGCATCATAACTCTACATCATACTAGATACAAATTCACTCTATTATCCGAAGGACCGACTCAGCATTTTATTGTTGTTTAGTCAATAAAGGTCGACACAAACAAATTCTTTGTTCTCTATTTAAAGAACTGAAAAGAAAATCATAGACATGGAGAGAGAAGCAGTAGAAGTCAGTTTTCAGAGTTAATCAAATGTTAACATTTTCTGCCTCTTCTACATACTACACACTATGGACACAACAGCTGCAGAAAAATGCACAGTAGGCGACGACGGTGATATCAAATCCTCCAACCTCTATCAAGAACAACAAAAGGGAAAACAAATCTTCTTTAACTAAATGTGACCTGATGTTTTGGCTATTTGTTCCTCAGGCTCAATTATTTACTGGAGAAAAAGTGTGTACTCAACTGTTGCCAGTGTTCGAATAAACCAAGAGGCATCCTCAATTGTGCAATATGTGATCATTTGAAAATGATTTCTCTTCGTAAGCTCTATGTTTTAAATAAAACAATGACGGTATTGATTCTCATAACAACTAGAGATTTGTGAGCATAGATTGAACACACCACATTGTAATCTCCTGCAGTGAAAGAGAGGATCTATTGAAACAATCTAAAAAGCAGTTTATAAGTGAAGAGAAAATGTCGTTGATTTGCATAGAGAAAAAACAAGAAAAAGTAGATTATAGTGGACACTTACCACCAAGAACATAACAGCTATTACTTTTTCTGCATGTAAGGTCTCACGGATTCAACAACAACCTGGAAGTGAAAATAGAAGCAACAAGCACAATAAAAATTTCGAACTAAATGTGACGAGAAAGATAGCAATACAGAGATGGAAGAGATGATAAAGTAATCCATGATTCTCGTATTTTATAATTATACCAAAACATTATGTGGCTTTTCTCACTAAAAAAATGCTATTTCCTAATATACTTCGCACCATTGGCTTTTGATGGCATTTTGATGAGGATATGGCTGCAGAGAAACAAACAAAATAATGGATAATAGAACGACTCTATAACTAGAATTTGAAATTTGGTTCCCTTACTATATGTTTTCACATAAAAGCTTCTAAAAAGTAGCTCAAATGACTCAACACCATTACCATCAGACTTCTAGCTTATCTAAAGTTCATTATACACTAAACAAGAACCATGTTTGGATAAGAGAATAGTGATTTTTCGCATCGTGTATTGCCACTAAGTTTGATAGTTAGGGAAGAGATGACTGAGAGAGTTCGTTCTGATATAGCAAAACAGCCCTTTCTATTATGTTAAAGCCTTTTCTGTTAATTGGGGACTAGTTTTCATCTTTTACAAGCTAAATTAGTGAGTAAGTTCAACTGATAACCCTCCAAACCCAGACAAGCATACTCCTGAGGGATAAATGTCCCAAGCTCGGTCACTGCCCACTTTCACCCCAAGGAACAAAACAGAAAACGGAAGAAAGCAAAGAAAAGGCAAGCTCAATTTTCACAGGTTTTCATGGGGCTATTACATTTGTCTTAACACCCAACTTAAGACCATGTCCAGCATGGCCCTAATTGTGGACCTCCATCTTCTACAGAAAATTCATGTGTTTAAGTGTAAATATTCATGACGTTCACAAATTACCATATAAAATGAGTTAACAAATTCCTGTATTGAGAAGTTCTCTGCAGAAAGTGTTAGCACAATTTTACATCATTAGCAAAATTCCAAATCCCCAAAGAAAGAAACTCTTCATGTGGAATTTGAGGTTTAGACCAATTATCCGGTCTTAGTCCTTGATAAATGTGGCATTAATTTTACACTTATCTTTATAGAAGATTTAAGAGTCAGAGTGCACTCAATCTTGAATTTCCATAGGAAGGAGTCATGGTTTTACATGAAATATTTTCATGAGATACAATTACAAAAGCATGCAATGTTAATCATGGAATTCTATTCTTGGATTCTCTATTTAAGCAATTAAGCTTCATTGCAAGTAGTGTATAAATAACATTTCCCATGGACTACAGGTACTAAATAGTTTACTTACCCTCCCGTCATAGGACAATGATGCAAAAACAGAAGGCTCCCGTGAGCTCCATGCAAGACCTAGCATTTTCACTTAATTGATAAGCTTCCCTTTAAATTTTAAATTTACATAAATAAGACAGGAATATGTTGGAACTACCATAGATGCTATCCTCATAGTCAGTGTATGAATTGAGTAGAGGATCCGTCAGCCTTCTTGAAGAGTCAACAGGACTAAGGAAAGAAATAATATTAAAACAAGTAACAATTTGAAAAGGAAAAAAAACACAGCAACCAAAGGCAAATAGTTGAATTTCATGAGTTGTTATAGGAAAGTATGAAACCTTTCAGGTGTCGAATCATCACTGGCAATTTTAACCGACCACAAATTTACAGTTGAATCAGTTCCTGCACTCTGTAAAGTTTCAATAACATCAGCAG
>NW_017892045.1:0-9421 GCF_001540865.1 Ananas comosus | reverse complement strand
TTGTGACATCCCACTTTTCAGGAGCATTCATCCTATTGTAACACCCTACTTTACAGGAGGTCATCCATCCTAAAACTACTCTAATTCTAACATACGTAATTCTCTTAATCTTTTGAGTCTAATCACTGTCGAAAATATTATAGCCGGGTTAAAATGTTTAGTCATATTATATTATATATACATGACAATGTCAATTCCGGAGACCTCACATCAGTGCTTTAATTTCTTTCTTTGGATTTGATCTTATCAACAAATACATTTCGTCCATAAAAAGTTTTATAAAAATGTACGGAGACTAGTCGCCTTTTTGAAATGATCTACTCAACTTGAAACCCCTTTGACTGAGACCCTTCAACCGTAGGCATTTTTGCGATCTCCTTTACTTCAAACTTTTGACTGATACTCCTTTAACTCCAAGTCCTTCGAAATTAAGTAATTTTAGGTAAAATTAAGTGCAAAAAATTTATTAAATTCATCAATTATTTCATCGGGCTTAACAATTTTAATAATTATTGAGCAAATAAAACTGACATAATTAATGACTGATGGTCAATAGAACCATAAATTGTAAAAAAAAAATTAACTGAAATAACTTACATAATTCAATTTAAGTCACAGCTGAAAAAAAAATACAATTTTATGTAAAACTTCAGTTGTATTCTCAGCTTAGTTGTGCAGGAATTAGTATTGATTTAGTAATGCGGTGTCTAGATGCATTATTTTTATGGGATAATCGCCTTAATTATACTCCTCAAAGTCTCTGAAATATTTTATTTATTTTTACTTTTTTTTTAATTTCAAATATACTCTTTATATTTTTTTTCGTTATTTAAAAATATTCATGCTGTTAGTGTTTGTTAAGTCATCTCGGACTAAATCCGAGTTAAATTTTTACCATAACTAGAAAATATTAAAAATATTTATTTTACTCCTTACTTAAGGGCAAATAAAAAAAAAATAGCAACGACAAAAGTATATATTTGAAAAGGTAAAAGATCAAAATATATTTTTTGTCCTTAACTTAAGGCAAATAAAAAATATTAGTGATAATAGAAGGATATATTTGAAGGGCAAAATGATAATTTTATAGAGATAACGACTGTTTCTAATAGTTCACTAACACAGAATTTAATTATAATATATTTGAAAGACTTTGAAATTTTAAAAAGATATTTTTAATATTAGCTTTTCAAGAAGGATAAATAAGAAATAAGAAATTTTTGAAGAATATATAAGCAAATGCTCCTATTTTTATTCACCAAGTTCAAAATACTCTCAAATTTTCTCTTTTTATGCTATAAAAATTACGATGACAACCACCACTGAGAAAAAAAATGTAAGTACGTACTTCTCTATGAACAGTTGTTCTGTAATATTATATAGCATTATAAAAAAAAAAAGCAGGTTAAAAATGCTTTAAATATTTTGAAACTTTAAAAGAGAAAAGGACTTCTAACCATTATATTACCAAACAAATAACTGAACAAGGCGTTAGTAGCTTTAGAAGTAGCCCGTGTTCTTCTAGAATATATTGACACAATTTATAGTCTCCATGCACGATGCATCAGCAACTTTAGACCTTTCTGCCTGTCCCAGACCCCGGTAGGTGTGGTCCTGCCCGTTGGACAGACAGGCGGACCGGCCACCACTGTCTCAAAGTAACCGAGAACTTTCTGCACTTGGTTGTTTACTGTATCCGATGCTTTATTTTATATATTTTTTTCCACTAACTTAGATTTTCAAATTCAGAAAAAGTTCACTCGAGAGAAAAAAAAAAAAATAGAATGTATCAGTTATAATACTGACGTGGTATTCTTAATCAATAAAATTATTTTTCTTGAATTCACTTGTTCCGTTATGATTAATAAAAAAATATTTTTATTGTATTTTTTTTTAAGAAGAGAGATATAATTGCTTGTTACAGATAGATTTCCTCCACTCGAGGGATGTTGTTTTATTTTTTTTAGAGATAGGTAGTACGGTATCCGCTTCGTTTATTTCATTTAGAAATAAACTTAGCTGGAAATGTGAATCGATTAGGATTTGAACTTGGGATCTTGAATTTCAACCATCAAATTCTTTGCCACTTGCTCTAGGGACGGTTAGTGACGGATGTTGTTGAAAGAGGTGAATTACACGTCAAACAGATAACACTAATTTAATTAAAATATTTTAATTAAAATATAATTTTAACAATTTTATCCAAAAATAGAAAATACGTGTGTATATATTAATCGTTTTAATTTTTGAAAAGCTTCCTAATTTGTCATATGTTAATATTACCCCTATCTAAAAGCTGTATTCTTTCTCTCTAAATTTTATTTTTTTCAAAGAGTTTTAGTAATGAAATTTTTAGATAAAAATATAATTAATATATGACAACGAATCGAAAATTTTACAACAAAATTTTATTAAAAAGCTCTTGCTCAAATTTTATTTCCCACGCGCATGGGTTCAGACTCTAATTTGGGTTTTGTTTTTTTTTTTTAAAAGGAATTTTCAACTACTTTTTTTGTCCATCACCATCACCATGACTAGTCATTCACTAGCTTCATTCGTCTTCTGCCACGTGTCGAAATGCTTCTAGAAACTATGAGTTCCGCCACCGTGGTGCAGCCGCCTATTTGTAAGACGACTGAAAAAAGTATATTAAATCACATTTACATCATATCATTAATTATATATTTTTATTTTTATGAAATATAATAATAATTTTTATTAATTATGATGGAACTTATTAATTTTTTTAAAAAAAATTATTTATTTGAAATATCATCTATTAACTTATATGAGGTAAATTTCTAATATTTTTTACCACGGTGACAAATTATTTTTCACTCTCATCACCATTTGATCCTTTTCATTTTCTTTATCAAACTTTCAATTAATATATTTAATTAAAGTATCTGAACGTTATCATTACCAAACTTTCAAGTTGTTCATCCTTTCTCTTTAAACTTTCAATTAATATATTTAATTAATATATCTAAACATTATCATTATCAAACCTTCAATGTCAAGTTGTCCTTCACCATATATGACCCTTCCCTTTTCGAAACTTTTAATTAATATATTTAATTAATACATCTAAACATTTTTAGTACCAAATTCTTCCTCCATATTTTTCATATTAATCAATTCTCTTTCTTATCTTTTCTCATATACACCTGCCCCTCTCTCTCCCTCCCTTACTAGTGCGCGCCCATGTCTCCCCTCCACCGAAGGGATCATCGTCATTCTCACTATCACCATTGCCGTAGAAGGTGACGTCGGTTCCATCCTTGAAACCAATAGTGAGTGACCTTTCGTAATTGTGACAAGTGAGAAATACAAAAAAATATTTAATGTTATCTTATTATTAATTATTTCTATAATTTTTATCCACTGGGAAGCGCGGGTTTCTCCAGTGGCGTAAATAATATTGTAGAAGAAGAGAATAAAACCAAAAAAAGGATGGACAAAAAGAAAAGAAAAATAAAAATGAAAACAAAACAGCTGTCGCTCTCTACTCCGCCCACCCGTTGCGAGCTCTTCTCCTTCTCTCCCTCTCTCGTCCGCTCCCTTTTTATACAATCCCTTTTTATATAGCAAACCCCACCCCTAACTCTAATGATATAGCAAGAGAGAGAGAGAGAGGGAGAGAGATCAACGCGCGCACACGATGTGCCCGTCGACGACAACGAACGGCGATTACTATCGCCTCAACATTCGCGGGTTCTTCCTCCGCCTCTCCTACGCCGACGCTCGGAGGCCGCTCCCCGAGACCCTAACCCTACTCTACTCGCCGAGCATCGACGGGCGCCCGGCGCCGAAGCCGGCGCTCGCGACGCTCCGCCGGGTGCGCTCGGCGGGGCCGGGCGCGGTGTTCGCGAGCGCCGAGCGGCTCTCGACGGGGGACGGGGCGCGGTTCGAGGCCTACGCGGGGAAGGTCAAGGTGGCGGATGGGGTCTTCCGGCGAGACGGCGGCGAGCGGTGGAGGCTGGAGTGGCGCTCCCCGGCGGCGGCGGAGGTGTGGGCTGTGGAGGAGAGCGGCGCGGCGAAGAGGGAGAGGAGGCGGAGGCGGGGTCTAGGGTTAGGGTTAGGGTTAGGGTTTCGTTCGAAGTTGGAGGAGATACCGGAGGAGGAATCGGACGGCTGCGATTGCTGCGGCGGCGGGGGAGAGGAGAAGGAGGGAGGTGATTGGGAGGTGGTGGTGGGATCGGGATCGGACGGTGGGGATGAGGCGGCGGTGGTGGAGACGGTGAGGTGGGCGGTGGATGTGGGGATCTGGGTGGCCTGCTTGGGGATCGGGTTGTTGGTCTCGCGAGCTCCGTTGTGGAGGTGGAAAAAGCTGATCTTAGCCGCGAAGCCCAAGTTTTGATTTTTCATTTTTTTTCGTTTAAGCTGTTAAAATAGCAAAAAAGAAAAAAAAAAGAAAAAAAAAGAGTATATATAGAACTTCTCTCAACTGACACATTTTGGATTCCAACGTTTTAAAATTTAATTTTTACTATTTAATTTTTAAATTTATTAACTTTTTAACTTCAAATTTGATCGTGCTGTTTATTCTTACGAGTTTAGTTAGAATATTTTATATAGTTAACATAATTACAAATTCAAAATAATTAGATAAAATTTTGTATTTAAAAAATTATTAAATTATTTAAATTAAATAAATTTAAATTTTAAATAGTAAATTTTAAAATTTAAAACGTTGGATAGTCTGACCAAAATGATGAATTTTAATGAAAGAATTATACCAAAAATGCCCACTTAAAGGAGCTCATAATTTTCACACAAGTACTATACGTATGCACTAGCCGTTATGGTACGAATATATATATAATATTAATTCGTTATATATTGATGATGAGATTTTATTAATTACGAGCCTATTTCAATAGATTTATTGAAGTGATTGATTTGGAGCCTCCGAAAGATCTTTCTGAAGAGATTGAATTCGAGTCCTCAAGTGTTCTTTCGACTTTCTTTTCATTTCCAGCTCAGCACTCGTTGAATCGGATTGGCGACTTAGTCATTTAGGGGCGTTTGGATTAACAAATCTGTAAATCCAACGTAAGTCAAGTGTAGTGGTATTTGAGTTTTTTGGAAATGTAATTATTTTTTTGTTGTTTATTTTGACGTAACTCGTATAATTTAAAAGTTAAATTCAATTATTTCTTCTGTTTGTTTTGATGTAACTTGGTGCTGGTAAAATTAGTTTTTTTAGTTCTATTGTTTGTTTTGATGTAAGTAAGTGGATTTCATTATCTCCTAAATACAGTAGTAAATTTATAACTATAAAATTTAACCTATTATATAATTAAATTTTTTATTATTATTTAAAGGTAATCCTAATTTATTATAAATAAAGTAATTCTAATCTATTATAAAGGAAGTAGAATTTAGGTTTTATTGTTTAATAATTTTTTTAGAAAATGTTGAGTGTGGTGGAAGTCGAGTTCGGCACTTTAGAGGAGAAAGTCGATAGTAGGTGAAATGGAGCCCTAACGTAACTTGAGTTACATTATATTTTTCACTTACACCAAAATAAATAACAGAAGTGATGGAACTTGAGTTCCATCATTCTACTTACACCAAAACAAACGGGCCCTTAGTGACTTTGGCACAGGATGTTTATATATATATATAGAATTAGGCTGGAATACTATTAATAGTAAAACGCTCTTTTTGCTATCAAGGTTTTAACCCTTGGATGAAAAATTGTAGGGTTAGGATGATATTAGCCGGTCAGAGTTGAGTGGTCCCCCTAGGGTTGAGTGGTTCCCACTGGGTTATAGCATTTAATCCAATGGTTAGAAATGATGAAAAGAGTTGATCCAAAGGCTAAAAAACTGGTAGCAACAATAAAATTTTGCTACTAATTATAGCCCAGTCCACTCATCTCTCTCTCTCTTCTCTCTATATCTCTCTCTCTCTCTCTCTCTCTCCTCTCTCTCTCTCTCTCTATATATATATATATATATAATATATAATAGAGAGAGTGAGACGACGATTGACAAGGAGATGAGAGAGGAGAGGAGCTATGGTGCCTTATAAAAGTACCAAGTATTTGGTACTTGTAAATTTTTTACCGTTAGATTTACGCCTTTAATCATTTTCACCCGTTAGATTATACTATTCAACCAACCACTCACTTAACTTAGGGAGCCCACATCATCTTAACCGCACATCCCTTAATCAAAGGCTAAAATCTTAAAAACACCAATGACTGTACTTTTAAAAGCATAGGAAGCTCAATTATATATATATATATTATACTATTTAGATATATATATATATATATATATATATATATATTAGTCCGGCACTTATTACTATTCGATAATACAAGCCACTTCGTACTATTGAGTATCTACCGTTAGCATCTTTACTATATGTCATTTGTCCATCCTGTTTGTTTATACTATATTAAATCAACCACCACTCAACCTTAGGGACCACTATCAATTTACGGGGACACTATCATCCATAAACCGCAATCTTTGTCTAACGGCGAAACTCAATAGTACCAAGGCTTAAGGTCTATTTGAATAGTATAGCTAGATAATTCCTATATATTAATATTATATTATATATATGAGCTTTGAGCAGAAATACTATTCAATAGTAAACGAGCCGTTTTTACTGCTATTTGTTTACGATGTTATAGAGTTCCAATTGACGATCGGCTCCGTTTAATATGTCTAAACCATTTAATCTATCTAGCAAAAATCAAATTTCACGCACTTATCGATATTATTCTTTTATCCAATCAAGTGAACAGAAAAATGAAACCCAATGACTGAAAATGAATATTTTTTAAAAAAATGATATGATATGGAGTTCTTATAATCAAGTCAAGAGTATAGATCTTGTTTTAATAGTTTTAAAAGAATTCTTCTAACAAAAATCAATTGATTTGGATATCTTTACGCCGATAAACGGAAAACACCTGTGATCAACTGTTAACAAATTACAATTTGAAACTTTTGATCATTAGGCAAATGATGTCGAAAAGCATTTGAAATTTGATTTCTAACATCTTCAGTGTATAGATTCATGTCAAACGGAGCGATCGTTCAATTTGGAAGCTCTGATCATCGAAAAACAAATAGATAGCTAAAACGGTCATTTACTAGCTGATAGTATTTAGCAACTCTATTATATATAGCAATTTGCATAAAATCAACTTAATTTGGACTATTGAAAGGGGTCACCTCTATACCTTTTCTCTCTCTCTTTTTTTCTCTCGTTCTTTTTTTTCTTTTCTAGAGGGACGGGAGAGACAGAGCGGACTCTCGGCCCACACACCCCACTTTTCTCGCCTCCGACCTCGCTGAGGCTCGCACTGCCGCGACACTTTTTTTTTTCTTTTCGACTCTCCTCCACTGTCTCCGATGAGATTGCTCTCTGCCCTCGCTCCGCCATTCTGTCCTCTTCTTCCTCCTCCTATGCGTCTCCGTCGACGATGCATCTCGCCGGCTGCACGTCCTGCGCGATACCGTGGCAGGTCACTGCGGCGCTGTAGCCGCGAGCAGCGGTGTCAGCGGATGTCACCGGGCCCATGGCGTTTTAGCAGAGCAGGGGTGTGACCAAAAAAATATAAAAGAGCAAGAAAAAAAAATAAGATAAAATTATAAAAAAGGACGAAGATGAAAATTGCATCAGTTACTTGAAAAAAAATTTAAGGTACATTACTTAAAATTATTAAATTGCAGCTTTAGCATGAAAAATTATACTCTATTAAACAAAAAATTCACATTTTTGGAGATATTTACACTGTTTCTCCTCTTTATTTGCACTCTTTCGATGTAACTACATCCATTAAGATGAAAGTATTACACTCTTTAACGATAAGTTGCTTTATTTCTCTCTTGCTTGCACTATTTCTCCTCTTAATTACATTATTTTTATTTATCTTAAACTGACCCGCTTTAAGAGATATTTATAATATTTCTTCTCTTGTTGCCTATTATCTCATCTTATTGCCCACATATTTCTCCTTACTGTTTATGTTTGTTTTTTATGTATAAACTTGCACCCTTTAAGAGCGAGAACAGATGTAACAGAGGAGAATAATGGCAACAAGAGAAGAAATAGTGCAACAGAGAAAAAAATAATGCAATAGAGGGAGAAACAGTATATAAATATCTTCTTAAATGGGTGCGTATAGCATAAAAAATAGACTGTAATAGAAAAAATGGGTTGTACAAGAGAAGAAACAATGCAACTTTTGTTTAAAGAAGTTGTTAATTTTTATGTTCTTAGTGGTGCAGTTTACATCGAAAGAGTGCTAATAGATTGAAAACAGTGTTTAAATATCTTTCTAAAGGAGTGTAATTTTCATCTTAAAGCTGCGTTTAAATATTACGTAGTGCACTTATAATTATTTTTTGCCCAAGTTAAGATACAATTTCATATTCATCCTTCTTTTTCCTATAATTTTTTTTTCTTTATTTTTTTTTCTTGTTTTTTTATAATTTTTTATTTGTCACCCTTTCCACTGAGCACCTGCGACGATGCCGTTAAGACCCCCGCTCCGCGGCCTTGCAGCGCAGCCAAGTGACCTCCAGGCTAGTCGGACGCAGCGAAGATGTTTGTATCGGTCGTCAGAGGCGGCAGAGGAAGAGGAGAGTGGCTCGAGGACGAGAAGGGCAGAGAAAGGCAAGAGGACGTCAGTCTCAGAGACAGTGGAGGAGAGCTCGAAGGGAAAAAAAAAAGAAAGAGTCGCGGCTCGCCATCGGCAGCAGGTCGGGAGGGGAGGAAGGTGCAGGGAGTGTGCCAGTGTGAGGGAAAGGATGGTCGGCTATGTCGGCGTCGGAGAAAAATGCCGTCGTCGTCGGAGCGGCTCAGAGGAGGAAGAGAGGGACGAGGCGAGAAGGCGGGAAAGGCGAGAGAGGCAGTCGTCGTGGAAACGGTGGAGGAGAGTCGGAGAAAAAAAAAAAAAAGTCGCGTGCGGCCTCGGCAGGGTCGGAGGCGAGGAAGGTGCGGGGGTGTGCAAGCGAGGGTAAGAATGCGTAGGACAAGCCGCTTCCTCCGCCTCCGTCGCTCTCTGGGAAGAGAAAGAAAAAAAGAACGAGAGAAAAAAAAGATGAGAGAGAAAAAAGTATAAGGGTATTTTGGTCAATTTGTTGAATCTGCAAAAATAAAAAAGATGGCCCGATTTTGCAAAAGCCCAAAATAAGTGAATTTTTTATGCAAATTGGCCTATATATATACACACATTGGTATAATATATTGATAAAGTTACCATCATATTTAAGGGCAATTTGAAATGAGCTCCTCAAAGATTATCAAATATCGTGAATATTTTTTTTTAATTGTGAATTATTATTTTTATTCCTATAAATTTATGAATTATATTAAAAATTGCTTCAGAATTTTGGACTAGATTATCGTCAGTTTATACCTAATTATAAATAATTCCGTAGTATCATAT
>NW_017892044.1:0-9429 GCF_001540865.1 Ananas comosus | reverse complement strand
GTCTGTAGTGGTGATTATAGGGTGTAAAATGTTCGTGCTCCGAGATGGGCCGAAACTCTTTTGGGGGGGATCGGACGGCGACAGCAGCATCACCGAGCTGTATCCGTAGGCGAGAAGAAAGATATAAAGCGTCCGAAGCACATGATTTGACCATGATTATCTCCACATGTGATGTGATATCATGCAGTGGCTCAGGATCGATCGAGGTTGACAGTTTACCGTATGCTTGCTAATGCTAGTAGCTGTTGCCGAGTTATGTAGTATAAAATAATGAAAGCTCGAGCTGGCATTCCCTCCCGCCCCGCACCTACCATCAATCATACTGCTTTGGTCTACTCGACTGCCCCCTTTGTTAATTGAATGCTCCCACATGCGCCAATGTATATATATGTATGTATATTATACTGGTTACTATTCGTAGGGCTCCCAGCTCAGACATCGCTTGCGGGTGAATACTGGTCCCGCTATAGGCCCGGACAATTAATTGGCCCGATTCGAGATATTATTATTATTATTATTATTATTATTATTATGATGTACCGGCATGTATTTTTATGCCTACGGTTATCCAGTATCCACTGCTGTGCAAGTATCTCCAACCTTAATTATTAACTGCTTCACGAGTCACGACGCAATATTAAAAAGGATAGGAGACCCCGAACCCACAAACTATATATAGTGTTTTAATTAGGTAATAACTCGTACGTAGTAACACGGCTGTTAATCCGTTTTATGTTGCCGCCGCGGAGTGACCGACCAGTGGTTGCAATTATTATACGTTAAAGATGTGCGTGCGCCATGTGTTTTGTGTTTGTGCATATGTCATGTATGTGTTTCTGGATCGACGAAAGAGAGAGAGAGAGTATATAGTGCTGGTACACATACGATCGATGAATGCACCGCGCAGGGCCTTCCTTGGATGGGCGTGTTAGCTCAGCTGGGGGCCGGTGGCTGGTGACCCATCTCAGTCGAAATTAAAAACGTGATGACCCTTCGACGGCTCACCCAACCAGCTAAGCTGTTACGGGTTGGGGCTCACCTTCTCTGGACGCATGCAGGCACTTGTACATGTGGCGTCGGCGAGAGAGTTCAGACTTCAGAGAGTAGGGTGTTAATAAGCGAGGAAATTTGTTTGCTTCCGAAATTGTTTATGTAATCTTAGCTGTATATCAGTATATGTCACACAAGCTGTGTGTATATGTTTTTTGGGAGGGGCACTATGTGTATAAGTTTTAGAAGATATTTTTTAAGATTGAATATAACGGTTAATTAATTTCATAAGAAGCACAATATATAGTTGTAGACTGCCAACAGACGTGAAAAGGATGAATTTTAATGAAACTTTTAAGATTCAAGAAACTTATACTTGATGGCGTGAAAACGTAATTTGATTGCGCTGCACGATGTGAGTTCCCCGCGCGCGCGCGCGCTCTACGTACCTCTCTCTCTCTCTCTCTCTCTCTCTCTCTCTCTGTATAGTTTTTTCCTTTAACTCTTCTTTGCCTCTTGTTGCCTCCAGGTTCAGTAAATATACCAGCATGATTTGTTTAAGGGACGTGTCCCGCGCTGGTCCCGGTTTTCCACTGCGGAGCCTGAGGAGGGGACGTGAGAAATGAATGCCCTTAAAACTCCCCAAATTAAACCGCCCTCCCTCTCTCTCTCTCTTCTTTTACTCGTCCTCTCGGCCGGGGTTGCGAAACGGAATCTAACGGGATTAATGACCGACACCCTTTTGTATATATTTTTGGGCTGCTAGATCTTTTGACTCTTACTTTTCTATCTTTCTTTCATTTTCTTTTTCTTTTCTTTTTTTTTTTTTTTTTTTTTGGTAAACTTCAATTTGCAGTAAAGATAAGCTAAATTATAAAATATTTAAAGTACATTTTTTTTGTTTTGTGAATAAAAATAAGCTAAACTGGAGGAATACAAATTAGTTTACTTCCCCGTAAGTTTGTTGAATTAATTAATTCCTAGATCACGTGCATGTAGCTAACGCCGGCCACTGACCAGTCGTTGGGACCCCCGTCGTCGCCCACGCCATACGCCCACTATTACCCGCGACAGCCTTAATTAGCGCAAGCACTAGAGGGTAGAGGGTAGAGGCCGGTAGAGAGCAAGGATGGAAGGAGGGACTTAGCCATTAGTCATTAGTCATTAGAAGAGCCATCACCGTTCACCACCCACTGACTGGGCTTCACTTGCTCTGTTCCTCAATCCTCAACAACAAGACTGACTGCACGTAAGAACCGCATGATGCGGCAAATGGTTGTAATTAGACTGGAGGAGGAGGAGGATGAGGACTGGCAGGGAGGAGGAAGGAGTCTTCTTCTTCTTCTTCTTCTTCCTCTTCTATTAATCAAGGATGCAAGAGAAAGAGGTGGCAAATGATTAAAGCAGGCGGCATCGGGAAATGAAATGCACGAGAGAGAGAGAGAGAGAGAGAGAGAGAGAGAGAGAGAGAGAGAAAAGGGAGGAGCTAGCTGGGCTGGGCAGCGCCAGCCCCACCCCAACCCCTTCTCGCCGGCTGGAAGTGATGATTTGGCTCTTTGCTCGCCGGCTGTAGCGCCAACACAAAGCCAAAAGGAATCCACCGTACCCACCTACAGGCTACAGCTCATCCCAGAAAAGGACGTGTCACCCGCAACAACACACACCCCACCCCACCCCCCTCGCACTTCTCTTTTATTATATGCACACACATGTACATGTACAAAATATAAAAATTTTAAAAAATAAAACACCTCACCCGCACCCTCACTCGCACAACCACCAGTGCTACCGACACTCCCGAGCGGGCGATGGAGTCACATGCGGAACAGCTCATAAGGACGCACACACCCTCTTTCGCTGCCTGTCTGTCTCATTAGCTCTCGAAAGAACCACCGCACAATCTAGCGTTGATACGAAAGCTTAATTTCCCACCCCGCCAAAGAATCAACCCCACAGGCCACAGGCGGGCACATACATACCGAAAGCAACAGGAATATAAATAAATAAATAAATAATTTCTAAAAAAAGAAATAGATAGCTACTGCAAAAGCTAAAACACAGTATCTTGCTTTCAGAGTTTTAACTCAGACAACCATAGAATCCAGAAACACATCATTACAAGCTTGGTCTCTTTATTTTTATTTTTATTTTTATTTTTCTCTCTCTCTTTCTCTCAGAGGAAAGAAACAAAAACAACAACAATATTATTGCAGACACACCATACAGCAGCATCTCAAGGGAAATCCCATCTTGGCTCCCACCCGTGCTCCCTTTTTGATGCAATACATCACTAAACTCCCTCCTTCGTTTTCTTACTTTACTGAGAAAAGTATATATATATATATATATATATCATTATTATATATATAAAGCTGCTAAGAGAGGAATAAACATTACCCAGACAGTGGACACGTACAAATAATTTAATAACAGTAACACTTGCACCTTCCTCATGTCCACATAGACATGCAAGCTTGGCCTTATTGTGAAGAATCAAAAGTATAGATGCAATAGTACATGACCGACGTCGGACTTGTTTCTCTCCAGTTTTCCTCCAACTAATAAAGAATTCTAAAGGAGCACTGCTGCAACAGCCTAGCTTCCACGAACAAACTACACAAACTCATCCCCCAACCCCCAATCCGATGATCAGAGATGAGAGATGGAGCCACAATATAGTGAAAAACAAAAAAGAATGCACCACAACCGGTGTTTTCTATCTACAACTGAGTGCAGAACCGAGTCACTTACATGGGAAAATCTTCAAACGTTATCTACCTTCGCACGGAATGTTCACGACTCCTGTATATCCGAACGCCATTGTGCGTGCTTTAGTTGCAGTCCAATCCACACTCCTCGAGAAGAGGGCCATCATTCTTGGGAAGGAAGGGATCAATCCGGACCCACAACAGGGAGAAGATGGAGGCAAGCAGAATGGACCAGACAACGACAATCGTGGGTGTTCTGTTCTGCCGACCAACAAGACCTTTGAGGAACGGATAGAGATGGAGAGACTACCCCTTCGCCGTTGTGATTGAAGAAAGAGAGAAAGAGAGGGCGAGGCGAGGGAGAGAGATAAGAGAGAGAGAGAGAGAGAGAGAGAGAGAGAGAGAGAGAGAGAGAGAGAGAGAGAGTGTGTGTGTGTGTGTGTGTGTGTGTGTGAAACGCCGACGGGGCGACTCAGAAGAATCAGAGGGAGGAGAGGGGGCATGGCGCGCGTCTAAGCCGAGGAAAACGCAACCTAAAGACTTCCTTAGCGATCTAGACCCCATCCTCCCCTTAAACCCCCAGAAGAGAAAGGCCATCGACGACGACGAGGGACCGGTATGGTGGGGTCGTCATTACCTCCGCTCACGCCCAGACCAGCGCCCAAGAGTGTTGTCCTTGCTCGAGCAGCAGTAGGCGGCGCTCCCGCTTAGGCCGCATGCAACGAGAAGAAGGAGGGAGGCACGATCGGAAAAGAAATAAAGAAATTATTAAATGAAAGTTAATCCCGAAGAAGGCGTAAGCAGCCAGGAAGATAAATTAAAAAAATTTTTTTTGTTAGGTTATTTCCCTTTTTTTGTTTTGTTTTTTTTTTTTGGAGACAACGTAAACGCAACAAAGAGAGAACGTCGGCGCCGGAGACGTCGTCGACTCGCCGGTTTAGACGGTCTAAACGCCCCTACTGCACCCAGAGTGACACCTGCCCCTCGACAAGCACCGGACGTTGCTCACGCGGAAGGGTTAGACGGCGTGAACGATGCTCATGCTCGCCGCCCTCCCCTTGGTCCAGACGGGGGTCACGTTCTGGGCGAAGTTCGCGGAGTTCCCATTCAGCAGCGCCGGCGGCGCGCACGGAAGGACTAGAACTTCTAACAACCAGCAGTCGACTCGCCCTAGAAACGGGCTTGGTAAACGTCCCACGCGAGCTCAGCGGCCTCTGCTCCTTCTCCTGCCGTAGCTACTAGACCTCTTGCTCAAGTTGAAGTACCCGTTCCTATTCGTCCTGTTAGTCGAACTCAGGTACGACGTCCCGGTGTACTCGATGCCGGCGCCTCCACTACAACTGTACGGAGTATACCAAGTGTGGTACGGAGTTCAGGGAGAGGAGTGGTTACCGGTCTACCATGGGCTGAGAGTGAGGAAGGAGAGACGGAGAAACGAAGATGGTTTACACGCTAGAGTTGAGAAAAAAGTGGGGGGGGGGGGCGAGAAAGTGGAACATCTAACTGCTATAAGGCGGCCTTGTCGTACGAGAGCAGGGAAGAAAGTACCCACCACCCCCTTTCTCCTAGGTGGGTGAAGGGAAGCGTCTAGGGTTAGAAGGTCCATGAGCCTTAAACGAGAGCGTATAGCTGGAAAAACAACAATCTAGACGATCGTTATAACGTAAGAACAGCGATCGTAAAAGTTTATTGCATAAGACAGCAACGTCAAGTTGGGTCTAGATACCTAGGAAGTTTCCTGAACCGACGAATGCCGATACCTTCACACCGGACCTTCCTCTCCTACCTCTCGACCTTCGTCTTCGTCCTCTTTAACGTGGTCTACGCCTTACTGTTACCACCATTTCTAACCCTATTACTACCGCTACCGGGTCTAGAAGGTGACATTCGAGGACTAAACAACGAGAACTATTGAGTAACCTCGACGGTAAGAGAAGATTTTCTGACTTCGACGTCGGGCAATTTTTTAGGCGATTATCTAAATATTACACTGTTACACGACTGAGGAACATCGGTCTTTAAACCACTTCAAACACTTTTGAATATTTACGTATTAAAGTGGACTAACTCGCTACCTTATCAAGATCAATATGAATACTTCAACCTTGCTAAACAAAGATACTACGAGCAATCCCAAAGTTCTTACGAACCCTCTACGAGTTAATCCTAATTTCACTAACAATGGGAAACCTCTAAGGAAGATCAAACAGGCAAGACGATACTAATACTTTGATATTGTGCCTTAAATACCTACAGAACACGGACAGATTACGTATAAATCACGGATACTACTAGATTTCACAATGATCAAGAGACATTTATTTGTAATGTGTCAAACACGAGTATTACGTAACAAATGGACACTTAAAACAGTACGTCTTACCTACTTCGATCTGTCGGTGACAGCTCTTTCAACGGTGAAGGAAGGTCGGTCTAGTTGGGAATAGCCTACTAATAGTATTAGGCCGACCAACAAGAACCTAAGAAGAAAGTAATGGCTTATTGTGTAGGACACAGACTACGTAAGCGCAATACCGAGTAAAGACAGTAGACACTTTAGACCAAACGGTAAAGTACCTAAGATCTAGTCAAGGGTTTCACCGAAGGTTAACTTTCCCTTTGAATAGAACTGGCTAATAGTAATTCCATTCAAAGTCAACGTTAAAAGTTGATGAGGCAACAGTAACAAACACCTCACTAGCTCGGTACGTGGTTGAGAAACTGGCAGGCACGTCCATACTCTTTCTCCCGGTCGGAAGAGTTGACCGAGGCCAACTGTATATACAATCATGTCACCTAGGTAACTTCCTTGGAGGAAACCAGTGTCGTTTGTGACAAGAGAGGTAAGAACGACAGCTAATAGGTCAACTCTTCCACAGGACGATACAAAGACTACTACCACGACGCTACGATTGAAAACTTCGAAACAGTCTTTGTAGACTTAAACGTTTCTTTACCCAGGGGAAGACGTTCTTTAAGTTATAACTCGGGGCTCGTGGGCTCACCATGAAGGTCGTTTTCTATCTAATGGAGTTCCTGTTTCAGGTTCGTAGGAAATAGTTCCTTTCCTCTCGTTACTTCCAGACATTTGTACGTAACTGAACAACTGAAACGACAAGTAAACAAAGCGGTGATTAGACCAAGGCCAACGTCTCTCTTATGCTCCTCAAATTCCAGTCTTAGTTACGAAACCAGCGTTTCCGAGTCTTCCAAGGACTTCTTCCTACCTGCTACGTCCTACCTTGAGGTACCGGACCTTTATTACAGGCGCTGGTAGGACCTTACTAAGTCCATAAAAAAAGTTGTTTAAAATCGTAACGGAAGGTGATATTCTTAACTTTAACGAGGCGGAACAAAGTAAAAGTGACTTTATAAACTCACCAAAGACTTGATAATCCAGAAAAACCCAGTTTCACCGCCCGTACTACTCCTACCTTTACTTGATGGCGCGAATCAAATACAGAGCTCTCTCTTTTCCGGTCCGAAGTTAGTAGTGTTCTTCCGACCACGGTACTTACGAAACCATTTTAGGACACGTACCTACTAACGAAAAGAAACAGGCCAAACACATTACAGAGGGAGGAATATCTCAACCACTAGAACTGTCCAGGCCCAGAGACGACATGAGTGATTACGTGGTATAGACAATTTGAACCTAACACTGGTAATGAAGTTGTTATCGTTTCGAAATTCTCTTCGTTACACGAAGTACTACCTGGGTGACCACCCCTTCTTTCAAACAATACACGTTAAGGGAGTCTCCAAGCTGCCATAACTAGCGGTGCTAGCTATACGATTGTCCTTGTATCACAAAAAGCTACATTCGTGGTCGTAAGTCTACTCTGACGACGAAAAAAAGAAAACCTCGAACCAATATAACTAATTTAGGTGTATTATAGAAATTACCGTAGGAGACATGCGTCTAGTTGTACTTTCCAAACCTACCCTAAGTTCCCGGTTAGATACAGCCATGACCTACACACAAGTCTTCTGTCCGTGAAATACCAATACTGCGAGGTTTTTGCTTCTTTGGTGGTAGATCCTGAACGTTGACGACCGGTTTCACCACGACGACAAGGACCACAACACCACCCTTCTTCTTCTTCTTCTGGTGTTTTAGATTTGTCCTTTTCTTTTTCTTTAAGAAGTCCTCTCCTCTATTACATCGTGGACACAAACGAGAACTCCCTTAACTTCTCCCACAACTTCCATCGGACGAATAGAGAGAGGTTGCTCGATAAGTGCGACAACAAGGTCAAAGAGCACTAACGAAGATGAGAATGGAAAAATCGATAATAAATCATCTATTCAGCCTATACGACAACTGCTCGACCTTCTCTATACGAATGAACCTACGTGACTTACTGAAAGACCGTAAGGAACAAGAAATTACACGGAAGATTATCTTAAGGTTGGTAGAGTCGACGTTAGGAGGAATTGTAACAAGAATTATATACCGAACCTAGAATTAACGACTAATTAATTAAGAATCAGGTAAGTCACGGTGTGAGGGACAGGAAACGAAGGGATTAAGTTTTGAACGTTAACAAGTACAGAAAGGATGTATTCGATAACCGCATAATTAAGTGTGATGTTTTGATGTCCTTAACTCTTCCTCTTTAGACGACATTAAAGACTCGTTTTCGATCTCTTCTTCAAACCCGTCAGAGGACAAAAACAACGTAGTTGTGAAGAACTCTTACCGCCTTGAGACTTTTCACGATCGGGTCGTAGTGACAATTTCCTCCGATAGGTACAGTAGTCAACGCCGATACTTCTGTTCTGTCTGACCCCGTTCCTCCATAAGGAGAACACGGGTACTGCGAATACATTCAACAAAGAACAGGACTCTTATATAACTGAATTTTTAGAAGACAGAGACGTCCAACCCACCTAGATGCCCAGTCAATGTCTTCTATATAACTGTCCAAAGTTCTACGTAACGGTACCCACCGCCAGTTAGATGACGTAGGGTCGTTCCGGTCGCAAGTTCCCCAGACGAGGAGAATTAGAAAGGCTAGCAGAGGTGGTCCAGGAGGCCACCCGTGAGCCCAGACACCTTTAAAAGAATTCGTCCGTGACGGGCGAGACCATACCTATACCATCACCCAATTTTACCGACCTTGCAAACAGGATGTATTTACGGTGGCAAATAGGAACCTGCAGTTAGGGTGAAGACCGAATGACGTGTAACGGACGACAAACGAATGAGTGACCCTTTAAATAGTGAGGTCTCCATACCCAAACTCCCGCCCCAGAGATACCCGCAACAAACCATTCAATCATAAGAACGTGGATTGAGAAAGACAACCACAATATAACGTCGAATTGTTACAACGGTCAGACACCAAGAACAGTGAGAAGTAGACGTAAAAACGATGCTCGTATGACCTCTACTCCACCTCACCGTAGCCGTAGCTGCTAACCACCTCTTTACTCGTCAAAACCCAATAACCCCCACAAAGCAGTGTAGAGAAACGACACAAGGTTCCCGAAAACTTCCAAGAACGACCATAACTGTGGTTGAAGTGACACTGTTGTTTCCGACCTCTACTACTTCGCAAGAGTCTCGACATGTGAAAGTTTACCTGCTGAAACGAATAGGGAGGGTGGTGTAACGAGTAGGATTTGAAGTAACCACACCATCGACCTCAGAGATTGCGCTAGTTGTTACCAATGCTCAGTACCCCCGGAAATAAACCCTTCGAGAAGAAGAGTAAGACCCACTAGC
>NW_017892043.1:8707-9481 GCF_001540865.1 Ananas comosus | reverse complement strand
ATTTAGGCATTAGTAGATGTTTTTTTAAGTTTTAGGATAAATGAGACACTTACTCAAAAGTGTCCCAAACATGTATCCCTATAACCTAATTCTGTTGTAGTGGTAAAATTGGTCTAATTCCTGTTTATACCTAAACTTATACCTATCCCTAAAACTAGCAGTTCTTACTTATAACCGAACCAAATGCAATTTAAGGTTTTGGGCCATGCATGCACGTGAACATTATTCGGCACCCAAATTCCCAGGAAAAAGAAGAAAAAAAGAAAGATTCGGAGAGTTCTACTTTTTTTTTTGTGGGGGCATGCACTGATTATTATTAATATTGATAATGCGGCCGACGCAAGTGTTAGAGTCTCCGACTGTTGAATATGATATGGCTCTACTTGGGCTGATTAATAGGTGTCTGGCCATTCCACTGCGCGCCAGAGAGGAGAAACCACGTGTTGTCGTGCTCAACTGTATTTTTTTTATAAATTAATCTTCTAAATTTTAAAATTTATAAAATAATTATTCTAAAATTATATTTGTAAAACTAACTCCTCTTTCGTCATGCAGGCGTGAGAAAAAATTTTTCTTATAAAAGCGGTGAATCGTTCATCGCCTTCAGTAAGACGGTGAATCGTTCATCGCCTTCATTCACCGTCTTACTAATATAATTAGCAAAGGTAGTGAAAATGGCCATCGCCTTCATTCACCGTCTTACTAATATAATTAGCAAAGGTAGTGAAAATGGACTACCGTTTTTTACTTATTTAATATTTTTTTCTATATTTT
>NW_017892043.1:0-7149 GCF_001540865.1 Ananas comosus | reverse complement strand
CTTTATAATGCTTAAACCACAGTCAAAAGTTATAGACCATGAATGGTACTAGGATATGCAATTTGAACAATCGCTAAAGAATCGTATAATCTATCAAACAATCCTAATATCCAATAAATTAATAGATCCGTATATTCTAAAAATCTCATTTTCCTATTTCTTAACAACACTCACATTTATATCAAAAATGGAAAAACACTCTGAGTTTAAATGGGAATAGAGAAAACTGAGGCTTGTTAGAATTATACGTGGAATTATATGAGAAATAAGGAAAAAAAAGTGAAGTTGTAGATGGAAAATAGACAAAGTCGACGGTATTTACCATGCGTGTTTAGCTTATATTGAAATTTTTTTTTAGATTGTTTAGATTATATAAAACTTAAATTATTAGGACTTTTTGGTTGGGTTATTAGATTATTCATGTGGATCTGTTGTAATTTTTATGCTACGAATTGGTGCAATGAATCGGCATTATTAGGAACTTGCAGTATTATTGTTAAGTATATGTTCGATTTTATTTTTTGTATGTATTGTTAGTGATTATAATGATACCGCGACTGATAAACAAAATATTAAATAGGACGGTAAACACGCATCGTCTTGCCTAATATAATCATATGTAGTAAGTCGCGTGAATCGTCCGCATTCACCGCCTTGCATAAACAGAAATCACACTTACCTACCACTAGTGTGTGAAAGGAGGTAATGTTAGTTTACAAATATACATTCTTGGAATAGTATTTGCAAATTTTCAAAATCTCTCAAGGAGTTAGCTGCATTTAAAAATCACTGACTTCAACTAGTGGAGGTACGGACCACTCCTTGCGGGCACAGCTGATACCTATAAAAGATAAAAATAATTTTGACAAATGTAAAAAAGTTTTAGACAATATTTCGAAAACCACGTCTTGTCTGTTCAGGTGATAAGCAAATTAAAATTAAAATTTAAAAAATTATTTAAAATTTAAAATTTAAAAATTTAAAAATTTAAAAATTTAAAATTTAAAGTTTGAAATTTATTTTTTAAATTTTAAATTTTAAAAATTAAAATTTAAAAATTTAAAAATGAATCTGAAAATTAAAATTAAATTTAAATTTAAATATTGATTTTAAAATTAAAATAAACATTTGAAGTTTGAGTCCAAAATCACAATCAGATTTTAAGAAGCAGCTTTTTTTTACTTCTGATTCTGGGGCCTTCAAAATCAGTTTTCTGATTCTAAAAGCATAATCAGATTTTAAAAGTGAGGTTGCCAAACACTCTATTAAGCCGAAAATCACTTTTCAACCTAATAGCGCTTTTTAGAAGCTAGGCCAAACACCCCCTTAATCGCACTGCCGATATCAGAAAGGCGAATCCTGATCTCCACATTACATTTGCCGCCTTTGTCAGCGTCGAGCTTCTCTTTAGTCACAGTCACGTCGATCACGTACAGATCTCCCAGACCTGCCACTTCTTTCCACTCATCAACTCCAAATTCATTGCTACTTTCTCCCACTGTGTCGCACCGCAATTCTCATAACCCTAATTTCATCCCTACCCAATTTTTTAAAAAAGAGTAATTATATGTAAGGACTGAGATTTTGACAGTGTATCTAAACTCTCTGCTAACGATGTTTTTGTGTGTATTTTAATTACAAAAGCACTCAAGTTTCGGGAGAAAACAAGTTAGAATGAAAATTTTACGCGATCTTTACTTTTCACTTAAAGTGAATAGTAACCCGGATTTCCGGAGAGGCCAATGAGTAGTGTTGGCTTCTGGCGCGTATCAGACTCCGTTCATAGCGATCAAATAGCTATTTGAGAGAGAGGATGGGTTTTGTCGTGAATCCGCGACCAAACCAGGTAAAACAAAATCGTGGATTTGTTGTCTCTGTCGTGCTGATCGCACTGGTGTGATCCGTTCGCAAATTTGACGGACGGATCTCCTGATATCGTGCGTTGATCGTGGAGGGGTTCATTAATGGCAAAACAGTAATTTTGCGAAAAGCTCTTCATTTTATGTACCGTTTTGCGTGAAATTGATCTTGGGGGCGTGTTCGCGCGTTTTACTCGCGCCGTGAGGGACTCGGTTCTAAATATAAGGTTTTAGAGGACTTTTGCACAAAACGAACTCTTGTATATACAGCCTTTTGGGAATTGCACCATGGAAACCCCAACCCTAGCTCAACTGACCCTCTAGCCGTCACCAGCCACCTCCCTATCCCTCGCCGTGCTCACCCCGGCTGCCGGCAAGCACCCCCGGCCACTGAAAAGGCCGGCATTGCCATCTTCTCTGCCTAAGCCTCCACCACCTCGGCCGTGGACCACCTTGGGGTGATCCACAGCCTCAGGCCCCTCTCCCTCGGCCGAGATCTGACCTCCTCCATCGTCCCCGTCGGCCCTCGCCGCCTTCGCGCGCCGCCTGGGCTACCCGCGGCCAGCCGAGATCAGCTCGGGCAGAGACCTAGCTTGCTCGCTGCCCGCGAACCGCCGCTGCCCTAGACCTGTCGCGCCGTCATCCTGCGACCCTCGGCGACCTCCCCCGCCGATCATCGTCGTCCCTGCGAGCTGCCGCCATCGCCTTGAGTTGCGGCCGCCCTAGGTCAGCCCAGGCCGACGAGCTTTAGCTCCCTTCTTGCGTCGCCGCCGCTACCTTGGGTCGGCCAAGCCGTCCTGCCCCGGAGCCCCGGTGACCTCCTCCGCCGCCTACCACTGTCGTCGAGTGCCGTCGCCCTACGGGCTCCCTGGGCGAACTTGGGCCAAGCTGGGCTTGCTGCCTTCCCTCCGCACCACCGCCGCCTGGAGCCAAACCGGCGACGACCCTGCGACCCTCCGGTACCCAAGCCCCCGGCCAGAGCGGCGGCCGCCACCCTCGCCCGAGCTGCGGGCCACCGCTTTCGTCACCCGCCGCCTCCCTCCTCCTCCTTGTGACCTCAGGGGACCCTCGTCGCTGATCGGCGTCGCCCCGAGGTCGCCGTCGCCGATGGAGCCTAGCCAGAGCTCCTCTTTCCTCGTGCAGGCTGGGGCATCGCTGCCCGCTTCTCCAGTCGCCTAGCGCCGGCGTCTTGTGTGAGCGGCGACCTCCCCCCACCGGACGTACCTTCCTACCGCCGGTGGCCGGATCCCAGCCCCCCTGCCCGGTGAGCTTATTTTGTGCTGTCTGCACGTAGTTTTGGGTTTGTGATTGTTTTTCCGGCGATCCGAGGCTATCTCAATACCTCCGGAGGTGAGCACAGTGATCGCTAGTCAGTGCCGATCATAGTGTTCACCTTACTTTGGATCAGTAGCTTATGAAGTTGCGTTGTCGGCACGGTTTTCCCCGAGTGCGCGCTGTTCCCTGAATGTTCGAGTCGCTCCCGCGCCTCCCACAGTGAGCCGTTGTGCTCTGAATCATGAGCACGGCCTTTGTCTCGTCGAGACCTGTCAGTACGTGTCTCGGCGGACCTCGAAAGTCCTCGGTTTGCATTAACGAGCCACAAAATCACCTGATTTATATAAAATAATAAGATTTTATGCAATTGTGCATCTTGTGGCCACTGTGGGCAGTACATATGTGTATGTGGAGACCTCTGGATTGATTGTCCAAGGTCCGATAGCCTTCGCGGAAATCGATTGTCGATTTCGGTGCGTTTTTCGGAGAAATTTGCCGGCGGAACGCGGTTTCGGTTTGGATTTCATCCGACAGCGTTTGGTTGCCCTGAGAGTTGTTGCTGAGCCTTTTCAGCTAGTCACCATCGTCATATCATGAGTTTGAAGATGACGGGTGAGCGACGGTGGGTTCCGGAGTCGAAATTGACACTTCCAGAAACCCGAATCTGAATAATTATCCGGTGATAATTGTTTAGTTGTGTAATCTTGTGTTTGCTGCCAAGACGTCCAAATCAGTGTGTTTTGTGGCAACGGGTGACTCATGGCACGAGTGGGTGAGTTTCGGGACACTTAGTGGGTCCCGACGGCGTCCCGGTGTAATTTTCAGGACTTCTGGCGAGTTATGGTGATCGGTTTAAGGAAACCATTTTGGGGATTTGTGTGGAGTTTGTGAATTGGGAATTTTGGACTGGTGGGTTGGTTACTGACCTAGTGGATCTTCGTAGGTCCGGTTGACTTGTTGCGCACCCAGGTTCCCGACGCGATAGTAACAGGTGGGTGCTTCGGACTGGTAGTCGGTGAGATCGTTTCACTTTCCTCTGTTCTTCTATATCGGTATCGTAGTCTCTACATGTCGGTTGCTTTGGTTTATTGTTCGTTCATCTATACCTTATTGATTGCATGATAACAGTTGTTGATAGACATGTAGAGCAGGCTTGCATATATTGTATATTTGTGGACCTTGGGTCTAGGCAACACATCGACTCCTTTCTCGTGTGTTTCGATCTAGTTAATCGTGGTTCGGCGTTGTACGCCCTCTTATCCGGCTTCGGCCAAGGCATCGGCTTCTTGCCGGTTTTCGCATTGAGCATATCAATATGATTCAGTCACAGCACTTGGGTGTATTCATTGACACCAGGTCGGTTTGGCCACCGACTGGAGGTGTACTTATCCGAATGGGTCGTTCAGTGGACAGATGAATCAGGTCAGTGCAAGCAATGTGATAGGCAACGTTTGAGGTCTGCAGACCAATATAGCAGGCACCAGATTGGGTATAGTTTTGGATTATATACCCTTGAGACATCTGTTCAGTTGAGTTTTTGTTACAGTAGTAGTTTGGCTCTTACTCATTTACTATCCTGTTTCTATTACTACTGTAGTTGCACTTATATCACACATATATCAGTTTGTTCTATCTCCTTTGTTTTTTAGTGAATATGATTTTCCTGCGTGGCTCTGTCGTACCCACTGAGAAACCTTGATTGTGGTTTCTCACCCCCATTTCCCCAGGTGGCTCGGGTAAGGGGTTGGTTTTCGGCGCGACGGGAGAACATACTAGCTAGACTGCAGTAGCGACCGTCACCCTTGTTATGTTTCATTTCGGCATTTAGTAATTTAAATAATTAAATGGTTCAGTTAGATGATCACTATTGCTGTTTGAATGTTTATGAACTGTTTGTGTTGGTGATTTTCTATTATGTATGCAATTGGAGATTTTTGGATTTGTGGTTTTCTACCCCTCGAGGTAGTCGGTTTTCAAAATGGAGTTTCCGAGTGGGAAACAGTTTTAAAAAGGATTTTGAATGATTTTATGGAGGATTATATAGAGTTTAAAAAATAAAACTTCTGGGTGGGGAGTACTTTTAAATAGGATGATTGTTGTACTGTACATCGCATCATCCAGCGCCTAAGGAGTGCTTAGAGACATGCATCATCTCTAAGGATCGCTAGCTGTATAGAAATGAATCGCATGGATTGTTTATGGATTGGTGAATGTAAGTTGTTGTTGTGATTCTGATGTTATTATTGGTACGCTGTGCAAATATAAAGGAGACTTTGTTCGTGTGGCCAGAGAAACTTTGTATTTGTGGCGTGTCTATACGTCACGTGGGCCAAGCTGAATTCAAAAAAAAAATGGCACAATTTCTGCAACTCTGATTTTAAAAATTGTACTCATTACAAAAAGGCGTTCAAAATCGGCCCCGGGACGGGACAAATTAAGATGGCATCAGAGATTGAAACAACTACAACTACATTTACAAACTTTCTAACTGAACTACTGGTTACATTGACCTTAAGAAGACCATAAAATTGTAGGCGCGTGCGAGCGCGGGGTATTCGAGATTTAATCTCGAGGTTATCAAGCTAGGAGACTCAAAGGTTGATTTGTATTTATTATCTCGTATTTCTTGTGTTGCAGGATATGGCATGTACTCATTTTGGTGTTAGGAGTGGGGGCAGTGAGTGAACTAGCTCTGAGCAGTGAGGTGTCGACAGGCTGCTTTTACTACTGTGATCGCCTCACCTCCAACACGGGACTCGTAAGCCTCTGCGAGTCAATCCGCAGGCACACAGGGTTTCACTTTTGGGTTATATCGGATGGTTGTGCTGGTGGAAATATCAAGGCAGATGTTTCGATCATTTTTTGGTTCTTTGTCAATGTGGTGTGTGCCGGATCTAGCTAATGTACAGTCGTGATGTTAGATCTCCGTTTGTGCATTCAAGTGCATTATAAGGTTGTTGGTCGGCTTAGTTTTTGTGTCACGTCTCCAACTTGCTGTTGGCGATGGATCTTCGGGTATTTTACCTTTCTTTTGATAAGTACATTGACTGCAAATAACGTAATGTTGAAAGTTGGGACGAAATACCCTACCCTTTTTGGGAATATTTGAATCGGGTCAGTATTTTCTCGTGTAAGACTATCTCTTAGACCGTCTTGTGGAGAGGCGACGATCATCTTGACCACCTAGTGAGCCTGGTGGTTGGATCAGATGTCGTGACTTGTGATATTGTACAAGGTATACGATTTGGTTTATCGTGAATACCATGGATTGGATTGTTGTTCGGTCACTTAGTGAGAGGTACGTTGGAGTCTCGATGAGACTGGCATTTAGTATTGCTAGAAACATCGATCGCTTGGGTCCCTTGGGGATGACAGCGACAGGGTCTCGTAGAGACAGATGTTGGGCATCACTGGTGATTACGGTCGCATGTTGCGAGAGGCAACCCTGTTCACCTAGTGACAGATCTGCATGGGTTTTTTATTTTTTTGTTGATCTGTTTGTACCTGAATGTGTGTTGAGCAGGCTAAATTGTCGGGCTCAACTAGTAATGGCAGCCTTAGACCTTTTGGTCTAGGCAGAAGTTAGGTCTTGGACCTAAAAGAGTTGGATGCCATCGTAGGGTCACGATGGTTAAGGTTTGGCTTTGTCTGATCATAGTTCGGACCGTTGGGAGGTTGTAGCCTCCGAGGTGAGTGTTGGTACTCTAGTTTAGGGGCTTTCCTGCCACGGTAAAATAGTTGTGCTTGGTGCGTTAGTAGAGTGATATCCGAATTTGTTTTCGGTGGTGTATAGGCAAGTTTCGAGGACGAAACTTTCTTTAAGGGGGGGATGATGTAAGAATTGAGATTTGGCATTGTAGCTAAACTCTCTGTTGATGATATTTCTGTATGTATTTTAATTACAAAAGCACTCGTCAAGTTTCGGAAGAAGACGAGTTAGAATGGAGATTTTATGCGATCTTTACTTTTCACTTAAAGTGAATACTAACTCGGATTTTCGGAGATGCCAATGAGT
>NW_017892042.1:4858-9499 GCF_001540865.1 Ananas comosus | reverse complement strand
AAAAATCACTTTATAAAAGAAACATAAATAAATTAGTTCGAGCTTAATCACCAGCTAACTAAAGCCTCAGGGTCAGGTCCAGTTTAGGCAACTCATCTTGTCTAACGTTCAAATTGCCACCACCACTGCTGCTGCTGCTGCTGCCGCCGCCGCCGCCACCGCCACCGCCGGCGGCAGCGGATGTGGCCGACAGATACCCTCCGGACGCTGCCGACGTCTCGTCGAACCTCGATACGATCGGCGGCGGCCTCGCCGACATTGCGTACGCCTCATGCGGATACATGCGTCCGATTGCCGCCGCACTCCCCGACGGCGCTGCCCACCTCCGGTGGCCCTGCCCGAAGAGCCACCCGTGGTGCGCGTGCAACGCGGCCGCTGCCGCAGGCCCCCCGTNGCGGCGGCGGCAGCATCATAGCGGCGGCGGCGGCGCCGCGCTTCGCGAGGCTGCGCTCGTGCTTGTGCGCGTTCTGGTGCCCGCCGAGCGCCTGCGAGCTGTAGAACTTGCGGCGGCAGTAGTTGCACGAGAACACGCGCGGCGGCTCACGGTCGGGCGAAGGCGGCGGCGGCGACGACGATGACGACGACGGGGGCCGGTCGGTCGCGCCGAGCGAACCGATCAGGTCGAGCTCGACCGACGTTCCTTCGTCACTGTCCTCTCCTTCTGCCTTGCTTCCGAGTTGTGGTGTTACGGCCTCTGCGTGTTCGCTACCCACTTTTTTCTCACCATCTTTTTGAAAAGTCTCATCCATGTTGTAGTAATCCATGATGGTGTTGTTGTTAGGGCACAAATAACATGGGGGGGTTTTGTACTTGTGATTGATGTTTATTATTATTATTATTATAGGGAGAGGGGGGGAAAGCATGAATGGAAAAGAATCAAATGAATCTCCCAAAGATGGAAGTGGGGGTTGGGAGTTACAAATTAGAAAAGAGTAGTGAGAGAGAAATTAAGCTTACATGGAAACTTATGTGGCTCCTCTTAAACATGTTGGATGTTTCATGCATCTCCTCTCTCTCTTCTCTCTCTCTCTCTCTCTCTCTAGAAATTAATGCATTGTGAGAGGGATGAATCAATCCAAATTTGATAAGAAAAGTGATATATTAAGACATTTAATCACATGATTGGTGAGAGAAGGTCTAATACTTCCATATTGAAGTGAGGTCACATATGGATGGACCCAGTCTTAGCCATGAGGCTAACTATATATGACAAAAAAAATAAAAAAAACAAAAAAACCCCAAAAATAAAAATTAGTTTCCCCTGCCGTAGTTTAGCGCCTAGTTAGTTAATTCGCGAATTATTCGCGAATTATTGAAAATCCGAATTAAACAGTCCGTTTATGAATTTTTTTCAAAGAAGAAGAATTATTCACGAATTTTTGATCTAGCCGAATAATTCGCGAATTATTAAAAATATGAATAAAAAATTTATAATTTTTTATTTTTAAATATATATTATCTTATATTTTATATTTTATATTTTATACTGAATCCGTTTTTTAAGCCGAATTTTTCAACGAATTTAAAAATTAGAAAATAAATTTTATACGTATTATACCCGTACCGAATTTTTGCCGAATCCGAATTAACTAACTATGGTTTAGCGCATTTTTACTTTATCATTTTGTAGTTTAAACAATTTACACTTAGGTTATCTATAATTTAAAGCTTTTTTTTTTTTTTTACTTATCAGTCACCATCTAATTCAAAAAACTACACATGAATATCATATAGTTTTATTTTTTAATATAATAACATCATATAGTTTTTAAAAAATATCACTTTAATATCTATTTAGTGGGAAGTTTTTTCATTGAAATAATAATAAAACCACACGATAGCTAAGCACAACCTTATTTTTGTTTACAAATTAAAAATACGTTAAACTACGAGGTAGACAAATTAAAATTTACCCAAAAAAAGGAAAAACCTTTAACTGCTTTATTTTTTTTTTTTCAATTTTCACTACAAAATGCTACAATTTACCAACTAGAGAGTGGTACATAATTAAAGTGAAAAATTTTACAAAGAAAAATGTGTAAATACTTCTTGAAATTTACACTTTCACAAGCCGGCGCGAAACTTTTAATCTTATAAATTAGACCTCTTAAACTTTACCAAAACTTCAGAAGATCTCGATCTTCTCCAGTGATGTTACTAATCGGAAAATAGTTTTACTCGCATGCGTTGTAGCATTTGATCTTATGATTGTAAAATATATAATTTTACTGTTCGATTTAATAGTAGATCTTTACGATTAAACAGATCTGTAGAGTAAATAATAAAGTAAAATTTTTCAAACCACATGACGGCAAAGTAAAAATACATTAAACAAAAGGGGTTAATCAAAGTCTACTCAATCTTTTATGTGCACCAATATATCAGTAAACAGTTATTTAATGTGTATATGTTAGCATATATTCCAATATTAACCTTTGAGGTAAAGTACAATTTTTATATTTTATAGGAGCAATTTCAAACATTCCCCTCATAACTTTAAAAATATTACAAATGTCCCTTCATATTTGGTAATATCATTATTACCTCTCAAAATTCATAAATTATATCATAAACAGTCTCAGATTAGTAGAAAATTATAGTTGAATTAAAACATAAAATGATAAATTTTACTCCTTTTTAATTAATTATAGTTAATATTTTGGTTACCGTGAAGGACTGAGAAAATTATTTTGTACGCACTTGCTAATTAGATTCGCATCTCCCAAACCCTAAAAACCCTAAAATCCCTAACACCCTAAAATTTCAAATTCTTAAAACCCTAAAATTCTAAACCCTATAATCCATAACTATAAACGTTAAAACGCTCCATGGGCGGGCGTAACGGGAAAATGGCCAAATTTTAAGCAGAGTTAAACAAATAAGCATAATTTCAATAATTTTATGAAATTAAAAAGATTTTTTTGCTATTGAAAATTTTTTAGGGGTACCTATGTAACTAATTAAGGGTACTCTTCTGAGTACTCAAGAAATTAACCCTGTTTTATAATTATCCTTCTATTTATAAATATTGTATTATCATCTTAAGCTAATTATATTAGAACCTATTTTTATATATAAATAGCATGTTAGGAAACAGCTATAGAATATGTTAAAGTAAACATAACATTGTGTCTCTTTTGCATTGGATCATGGGTGATTTCATATTTGCTAATTTAGGAATCAACATATCCTGGATTAAGATCTCTACACGTAAAGTTGCAGCTGGTTTATTACCATAATTAGGTAATTCCCATGTTTTTAATTAATGGTGGATATTATTATTATTATTATTATGTGTGTGTGTGTATATATATATATTTATGGTATAGGTGCATGAACTAATAATAGTGAAGTGATGAGATTTGGTGTGTAAATATGAAAAGATACGGCCAATGAAACGTTTCATATAAAAAGTAAATAAAAACATATGCATTTGTATCTATTAAGTGATGGGATATTGCTTCATAAATGTATGGTACATAAAAAGTTCAAAATTAAAGAATAATAATAATAATAATAATCTTGTATGCTACTCAAAAGTACATTTCACACTTGAGGGATTTAAATAACTATTCTAGGATTAATACCTTGTCCAAATATACATTAATCTAACTCTTAGCTAGCTAGGGTTTTATTTATTTTTTGTTGGTTTTTGTTTAGGTACATAACTAGCTTGGTTAAGTAAGGAATAATTCTAGCTAGCTAATTCTAGCAATATTTATCAAGTGATTAGCATGTCGAGAACGTGATTAGCGATCACGTGAAATAACTTAGGAACTGATTGGTTTTCCGTAGATTTAGATTCGACAAGTTAGAGTTACAGACAGATGCAACTGGAGCAATTATAGCTGTATCACATTTGAATGTCGGGAGGAATGTAGCAACAAAAGCTAGAGGAGTATATCCTTATATACTTTCAATTGCCGTAAGTCAAATTTGCAGCCGATTTGGCCTCAGGTCAAATTACTGTAGTTGGATTTGGAGTTTAACTACTGCAGTTGAAACTAAATAGGAGCTTCGATTGTTGCAAGTGGACTATATCAGAATTGACTATAATTTTAATTGCAGCAGTTGGTAAAGAATCAAATCATCTGATTTAAGGGGAAAAAAAAGCATTTTTGAGCTAGGAAACAAAAACAAAAATGTAAGGGTAATTTAGATGTACTCTTAAAACTTAGAAAAATATTATAAATATCTCTTCAAAATTGTCAATATCAGTATTATCTATACTATATATAAAAGCGTATAAAAATTTCGACAATGACAGACGGAATCCAAAAAAGAATAAAAGAATATTCTATATATTTCTTACGAATGGGTACGAACAGATATGATCACTTAATTAAAAAAATTTTAAATAAGAATGAACGGTTATGATTAATCAGTTAAAAAATAGCATTTTTATCCATCTATAAATCCAATACGAATGGTTGTATCAATTAAAAATAAACGGTTCACTTAATTAAAAAAATCTCAAATAAGAACAAACGGCTATGATTAATCTGTTAAAAAATCGCATTCTTTTCCAAAAATTTTAATTATAGTGGATGAAAATTAAATTTTAAATTTTGAAATAAATATGAATTAAATTTTGATGCTTTTTGTTTAAAACACATATTTAAATTTTAGATCATCAGAAAT
>NW_017892042.1:0-4313 GCF_001540865.1 Ananas comosus | reverse complement strand
CGGGAAAGGAAAAAAAAAAAAAAAATCGCGGTGCGGCCTCGGCGGGGTCGGAGGCGAGGAAGGTCGGAGGTGCGTGGGCGAGGGAAAGGGCAAGGGCGAGAGCATGAGGGTGAGAGGTGAGGCGGGCCGTTTCCGCCTCGGCCTCTACCTCCGCTGCTTTCTTGGGCAAGAGAAAAAATAATAAATAAGAGAAAAGAAGAGGAGAGAGAAAGAGGAGAGAGAAAGTAATAAGGTTATTTTGGTCAGTTTGCTGAAAATTTTGAACAAATCTGCAAAATCAAAAAAGGCGGCCCAATTTTGTAAAAGCTCAAAATTTATAAATTTTTTATGCAAATTGGCCAAAAAGAAAAAAATATGTATATTTTTTTAAAAAGATAATTCTTTTTTTAAATAAACTTAGCTGAAAATATAAAACAACTAACAAAGTTTCGAACTTAGAACCTTAGATACTAACTATAAGACCCTTTGTCACTTGCGCTAGACACGGTCGGTAATAAACTTCAATTGTTGTGTGAGTTGTTACACTACTTAATTCACTTGACAATTGTCCTGCGCTTGAATTCTTGTTTGATTGAACAATAAATACAAAAACACTATTCTTGGCAGCTTAAGTTTTTTCAAAGAGAGCAACTGTTTTACGTAATATTAAAAAAGGAGACTGTAAGTTTAAATCTCAGCTAGCTTTCTAGGCTTTTATAATGTCTTAAACCAAATGTGAGGAGAAGCGTTGAATATTAAAATTAACACATCATTCTCTAACATCTTAAACTTGTTAGAAAATAATTTTGTACATTAATCAAAGTAAGTTTAACAAGCTTATTAGATTGAGAAAAGTAAAAGTTACAACTTGCAAGTAGTTTGATGCCTCTAGTATCTAAAAATAAATGAGTTTAGGGTTACATCAAATGTGATCTCATCTACCAAAAAGTCCTCTAAACTTGGATTCTCTCCATAGTAGAAAGGGACACATTTTATTTAACTGGTCTTTGAATTAAAAATAAGAAATAATGAACCTCCTAGTGACATAAATGAACCAATGAGAATGCAGAATTTTTTACATCATTGGATTACTTTAGTTTCTTTTTTGAATCTATCAATCATCAAAATCAGGCCTAATGAACAATGACATAAAACCCTAAAAAAAAAAAAAAAAATGGCCCTATTACCCTTCTTCTTCATAAAGATTAATATTTTTGACCCAGACAATTAACCAAATTGGACCAATACTTTGACATGAAAATTAGATTTTTTGCAGTAGTTTGATTCGCAATTAGCGTTATGAAAGAGACTTACCAAGAGTTAATATTGGTCTGATAAGACCAGCTCTTACACCATGCAATACTTGCAAGATTAATCTGATATGAAACTATTCAGAAATAATCTTCACAACTGCATTACAATCGTGTTGTTTGCATGAGAATTGTTAAAAGGCTCGACATTACGTACAAGTCAAAAACTTTAGCTAAAAGGAAGCGAAGACACCTTCATATTTGTATCCAATATGTGGCTAATATACTTAACGAGCATTATATATCTATTTTTTTTCTTTGTAGAAATTTTATGGATATTATTATCCAATTATAGCAGAAGCAAGAACTTCAAATTGAAACTATTTCAATTATTGGTCGATCAGAGTTGACTCAACTTTTTGGCGCCACAAAAAAGCCTTGCTTTTTTTTTCTTTTTTATTTGTGAAACCGAAAGGTTGCTCCTGAAACCTAGTCATCTTAATTTTTTATTTTTCTTATTATTTTTTTGGCATTATATTATTATGGGCCCATCGGAAGGCCCAATAACAAATGGGCTGTAATTTTGATTGGATCATGGCAACATTATGGACTTGGTGAAAATTTACAGAGAGATTGAAATTTGCATAATATAATGAGGAAAATGTACAATGGCCCCAAAACTTTAGCATTTTTGCAAATAGATCTATGAACTTTTATATTTCGCAATGAGAATATGATAATTCCAAACTTTTGCACTTTTACATTATATATATTGCTAAATTATAGAAAGTCCCTTTGCACTTTAATTAGCCCCATTCTCAATTACCCTCCAGAATAAAAATTGCATCACTTGTCATTCTATACTTTGTCGCTATTTAGGATAGATCCAAAAAGTTTAGAAAATTGGCAAATTAGACTTTACAAAAAAATAAGTTGGCATATCACATTGTTCAACATCTTAACATATATTCATTTGCAACTCAAAAAATCTATTAGCAAAGTAGATAAATGAAATCTCTTATATTGCTAATACTATCAAAATTGATAGTTTATTGAGTAATTTATTTAATTTATATGATTCAATTGTATTACTTATTGATAACTTTATTTATAAATTTATTTTTATAACTTTTTATAATGTTTATAAAAATATTCCAAATAATTAAGCCTATTTGAGATATTAACAAAATATAGGACAGTAATTGATACAATTTTTTATATCGGGGGTGCACCGAGACAAACGCTAAAGTGCAAGGGTATATTTTTTATAATTTAGCCAATATATAGTTGAGCAAGGGTTGTCAACGGGTTGGATTCTAAGTAGCTCTTTCAAAACCCGAATCCAAACTCGAAGGATTATGAAAATTCATATCCAAACTCGACCACGACCAAAAATCCAAAGCCTGAGCATGAACCTGAAAATCTAAACCCAAAATAATTATTTTTTTTTATCATATTTCAAAATATATTATATTAAAATTTAAAATTCAAAAACACAAGTGTAAATATGGTACAAAACATTAATATACATTATGTAATATAAAATGAATTTAGGTTCGGATTGAATAGCGACAAAATTCAAATCTAAATTCAAATCCACCGAATTTTTATATTTTGTACTCATATTCGAATCATATCGGTTTAGCATGAGATAAACCAACTCTGTTCGGATTCGAATTCGGATAAAATTTAAGGTAATCCTACTTGTGCTAAACCGATATTGTATAGTTGAGGGGGCTACTTCAAAATATGCTATAGTTGAGGGGTCTCCATACATTTTTACCGAGAGAATACGATTTCAATGGAGTGCGAAAACGAAGGGGATAACAATGGCCTCATCCTACACAATGTGCTCCGCGAAGTTATCTCCCTCCCCTTCTCCACCCCTCTCCTCCCATGGCGTCGTCGTCGCGCTCCTCCCCTCTCCTCCCATGGCGTCGCTCTCCTTCGCCTCCTCCATATCCCTCTCCAAACTCCCTCTCCCCCTCCGCACCCACCACCACCCTCCTCCCACTCCTACCGTTCCCACACTCTTCGCCGCAGCGGCCTACGGCGCGAAACCCTACACAAACGGTACTCTTTTTATCCTGCCTCGATCACCGTTTTCAGATCCGTTTGGTGGGCAGGACATGTTCTTCGATCTCGTGTCATTAGGGTTCGGTGAGCCTGGCTTTTGGAGCCGAAAAAACGGGGGAAGAAGAAGCGTCAAGAGAGCAGGAGCGAGAAGCAGCAGCTTCGGCTCTCGAAAAATGGTCGGCCCCTTTATCGTCCCTCTTTGGCGTGGCTTTGATTTGCGCTTGGTAGATTATAACTAGTCGTGTGATTTTAAGAAGCATTCTCAGTGGCATTGTCGTTATTGGCGAAAATAATCCGTTTTTTGGTGATTTTTTGATTTGGATTGAGAAAGGCATGCGTAGATTAGTACAATTATTGGTTTAGAGTATGATGGATTTGTATGATGCGATGCGATTCATAACGAGAATTAACATTCGTCGCAGGGTGTTTGATGCTGCATTTGCCCAAAGCCTACATAATGACTGAACTTATTTAGTTGCCCTTTTCTTGCGGAATCAAAGTTAGACTGTATTTACTTAGATTTAAACTGAGAGGGCTTTACGTTATGTTCAATTTGATCTGCTATCAGAATATAGCCATTAAAATGCTTTTTAATTTTTATAAGCTGATATTTATCTTGCGTTGTCCGTCTTTTCGTGGTTTGCTGATTTCGCGTCTAGTAATTTGACGTACATAACCGCTGTTATTTCGAAGAAGCGTTATCAGTGATTGTGTCTTATGCCGCGAAAAACAACGTCCTGAGTTTTTGTCCAGTGGTTTTACTTTGAACTTTATGATAAGTATTGTTAGACGCATTGGTCCACATCAATTGGCATTTGCGAGAAATGAATTGTAAGATTGCTTACGATTTTTTAGAGAATTAACGATTGTAGGGTGTTTTTGTGGCCTGATTTGCCTCAGAAATGGTACATATTTGTGAATTTTATTCATTGATTTTTTTCGGTAAATCAATATTTGATGTGTGGTGGTGTTTGATTCTCGAGTGGACCGACTCTATAACGTGTTCTC
>NW_017892041.1:0-9513 GCF_001540865.1 Ananas comosus | reverse complement strand
TCAACAAAACTCTAACTAAAATCATATATTCAAATTATAAAGTTCAAAATTTTAAAAATTATATATATTAATTTACTAAATATATCATGGAATGTCAAATTACCTAACAGAATTCCTTAAAATTCAAAATTACAGCGAGTTATTCGATGCATATAAAAGTTTAGAATTAGAAAGATTAGGAATCAACAAAACTCTAACTAAAATCATATATTCAAAATATACAAATTGAATTAAGATAAAATGTATTTTTTAAAATTTAAATTCAAAATGTTAATTTCAAATTTTAGGATTTAAACAAATGGGTGTTAAAAATTTTTAATTTTAAATAAATTGTATAAATTTTCCGCCGCGAAGCACGGGCCTACACTAGTTGATTTGATTTATGAAGTTGATTTTAATTTTTACCTCTTAACTTTTTAGGTTTTAGTCAATTTTTAAAATTTTAGTTTCTTAGCTTTTGGTTTGCAATTAACATCCAAATTTTTATTATTAATTTTAAAATAATTTAAAAACTAGATTGAACTAATTGATTCAACCAATCAGATCGTAATTTATTCTATCAAGTGGTTAAGTTCAACTCACTGAACTGAATAAAAACAAGAATAATTTTAAACCATTCAGGATAGTAAACATTTTAAATATGATGACATTTTAACTGCTATAGATAATAAATATTTTAAACAAAATTTTAAATGTAAAAATTAAAAGGCTAAATTACATAAAATCCTCCTGTCAAAACCCGATTTTTCACTTTCCCTTCCTGTCATTTAAAAACCTACACTTTATCCCCATATAAAATAAATAATATTTACTTCGCCTCCTGCCATTAGTAATCCGTTAGGGTTCCGTTTATAAAATATTATTATATATTTTTTTATGCCAAAAATACCCTCAGTCTTCTCTCCTTTGAATATGGTGACGGGCAAAATGGTAAGGGGCAAAATGGTTATTTTATCATCATAGTTCACACGGTACCCTTGTAAATATTTTTTATTTTACAAGGGGACAAAATGTAGGTTTTAAATTACAGGGAGGAAGTGAAAAAAATCGAATTTTGACAGAAAGGTTTTCTATAATTTAGCCAAATTAAAAAGATTAAAATTACTGGTGAAGAAAAGAAAAATTGTTGGGGATAATTTGAATCCGACTATCAATTGCAAAACCAAACCCGGTGAATTTTAAAAATCCAGATTTCAAAATATGAAGATCCGAGTTCGAAATAATACGAGATTTCAAAATATATATAAAATCTAAATTTTTAAAATATAAATTCATAACTATTTTGTCAAATAATTTGAAAGTTTTCTCATATGAAAACGACGAGATATCTGTGGATGGAGAGAAAATATAGAGACAAAAAAAAAAAGAAACAAAGAGAGAAGAGAGATTTAGATAATATAGTGGGGGTAAAATTACTTAATTACCTATGTATTAAAAGTTCAAAATATTCCTCTTTGGGGTGCTTGATAACTGATATCTCTCTCAAAATAATATGCTATTGTAGATCACAACTTAAAATAAATTGAATCTGAGCCATACAATAGGACCAAGTGAACGACATTGAAAAATAACAAGCATAGAAACATTACTCTTATCAAGATATGTATTGCAAACATTAGTTATTAAACTCCAAACATCATTACTAAACTCGAACGCCATTATTCTAAACCCTAAACTCTAAACCCTCCACATATGTTGATCTGCATTCGAACACACTAACAACGAACACATCAACAATATTGTAGGATACAGATTTTGTGGCACACCAAACATTTCTCTTTTATAATCAGTCTATTTTTGATGACTAAAGATTCAAACTGACACACTACTATAAGTAAAAGCTGGGTCTAGCAAATGCAATTACTTGTCGACGATGCTGATGTGCATTCGAACACACCAACAAAGAACACATCAGCAACAAAGAACACATCAGCAATATTATGCGACACAGATTTTGTGGCACACCAAACATTTCTCTTTTATAATAAACCTATTTTTGAAGACTAAAGATTCAAAGCGACACTCTATATAAGTAAAGGTTGGGGTCTAGCAGTGCAGTTACTTGTCGACAATGAGCTTGGCGCGTGCATCGCCTGCTTGGATCTGGTAGAGCTTCCCCAGGCCGACGTGTGCCATCAGGAGCCAGACGACGGTGGCGAGCTCCCCTCCGCAGCTCAGCTGCCGCGCGTGCTCCCTCGCCTGGCAGTGGCATGCCGTGTACGCCAGCATTTCCATCCACACTGCCGACATCACCCCCCACTTCCTCTCCCCCATCGCCAGCAGCTTCTTCGCCAGGATGCACGCGTCGAACAGCACCGACTTACTGCGGTCTCCCTTCACGACGGCCGGCCGCACGGAGGTGTTCACTTGGAGGAGGCGCTCGCGCTCCTCCTCCGGGGTCAGCTGCCGCCCTCCCATGGCAAAGAACCGGCGGGCCTCCGCACACGTGTCGCGGAAGCGCAGCAGCCCGATACCCGCCGCCGTCGACAGCATTGCCGGCTGATTCACCAGCAGGTACAGCAGGTACTCCGACAGCATCACGCTGATCGTCCGCTGCTTCTCTGTCACGTCAGATTGTCTCTGATGAGAAAATATATATTCTTGTTAAGTCTATTAGTTAGTTACCGGATCAACATAATTTTAAAACCGAACGGAACTTATCCATGCTATATATAAGTCTATTTTCAGCTCGGGTATTTAACCTTTTAAAATTTTAATTTTATTATTCCATCTTTCAATTTGTTTAATTTGAAAATCTTTTGAAGCCAAATTAGCTTTAAAATCTAAAATCGTCGTTTATCTTTACACATCTAATTAATTAGTCTGCTTCATATAACTCTTACGATCATAGATTCATTAAAGTAATAATTAGTTTAAATTTTAAAATTAAGAGACGTTGACTTATTCAAATTAAAGGAATTATAAAAAATTGAATATTAAAATTAGAATGGGGTAAAAAAACAAACGTTTATTATAACTTAGCTGAATTATAAACCATTTTGTTTCGGCTATCAAAACTTTAAAAATTTTAATTTTACTATCCAAACTTTTTATTTTCTTTGAGTAAGTCAGCCATGCAACATATTTTGACTTTAAAATTTATTTACACTAATTAATTTAAAATAGATAACGCCATTCAAATTCCGATGTCAAAACGCCATGGACCGACTCAAATTAAATAAATTAAAATATTATAGCGTAAAATTAATAAAATTTTAAAATTTTGTATGTTTGTATGATAAAATTGTAAAAAAAAAATGAAAAGCCGGCTAAAAGTTATCGATAGCTCAGATAGACGTACAATTAAGGTCGTGCACGTTTTTATCAGCGAATAGATTATTATCAGAGAAAACAAAGCGAATTGAAGTTATAATTATTCATATATATACTTGAGTAGGAGTGCTCTTATCGCGGTTGTGGCATAGCTCGGTGGCGATGTGCCACAGGAGGAGACTCTCGTCAAAGTCAGCCTCCACGGTCTTCATGAGCTCCTTGCCCTTCTCCTTGAGCTCCGGGTTGTCCGAGAGCTCCAGCTTCTTCAGCGCCGCCGCGCCTCGTCGCTCGCACACCTCCTTTATCTTCTCGTACCCGTCGGCCTCGCTCGTCTCGGAAGCAGCCCCGTTCAACTTGTCGAATATGAACTCCTTCATCTCCACCTCCACCTTCTCGCGGCTCACGTAGAGCGTCTCGTCTAAAAATTCTTTGACCCACACCTTGTCGGCGAGCCGGCTCACGGCCCGACTCCCGACCCACTTCGGCACCCCGGCCCCGGCCGGCTCGTCGAGGCAGTAGCCGATGAGGCTCATCCGCGAAATCCTCTCCGACCACCGCCGCCGCCGCCGCCGCCGCCCGAACCTCCAGTTCTTGAAGCGTGCGCACATCTCTTTGAAGAGCCGCTTTTCCGCGAAAGACACGCGGGCCCAGTCGGAGCAGAGGAGCATCACGAGCGCCGCGAAGTCGAGCACGGCCGCGCCGACCAGCAGCGCGTAGGTGATGGCGACGTCGAGGCGCGTGAACCCGCGCTTGTCGGCGAAGAAGAATGCGAGGAAGGCTGCCGCGATGCACGCCGATCCGATCGGCCGGAGCGCGTACCCGAGCCGACTGTGCACGACGGCGGCCTTCGTGTAGACGATGTCGTAGACGAAGCCGAGCTCGACCTCGATCACTTGAAAGGCTTTGGCGGCGTCTAGCTGGGAGAAGAACTTTCGGCTAACTTCGCGCTCGTTGAAGCTGAGTATGAGGTCGGCGAAGAGGTACTGGAACGTTTGGTAGAGTTGGAAGGCGTTGGATTCGATGGGATTGTCTTTGTTGAGCTTTTGGCCGATCTTAGGTTCGGCGGAGACGGGCGCCTCCTTGACGTCGATCTCGGCAGGCAAGCCGGCCTTTATTTTGGCGTCGTACTCCTCCATCATCTTGGCGTAGTTGGGGCCCGGGTCGGGGTCGCCGAGCATGGATTTGCGCAGGCCGTCGGCGCTCCCACGGTAGAGGGAGTAGGTGCGCTCGGCGTACTTGATGGATCCGACGACGAACATGAAGGCGGAGGCAAGGATGAAGGGGTTTTGCCGGAGGGAGCAGAAGAAGACGGTGGCGGCGGCGAAGAGCTCGAAGAGGAGGCCGATGAGGTGGCGGCGCCAGAGCTCGTTGTCCTCGACGGAGAAGGCGGTGATGGTGTCGGGGCCGCCGAGGTGGAGGAGGAGGAACGGCGCCCAGAAGGCGAAGATGACGGGGCTGCTGCTGCTACCGCTGCTGCTGCTGCTGCCGCCGCCGCTGGCGCTGGGCTTGGGGGAGACGTGGGAGATCGTGACGGTGGCGGTCGAGGAGGGGCCGATGTTGCCCAATGCGTTGAGGAGGAGGCCGAGGGCGAGGTTGGCGACCCAGTCGGCGAGGAGGTAGCCAGACCAGACGACGAAGCGGGTGAGGCGGGAGGGGGAGGTGCGGCGGAGCGGCGTGACGAAGATGAGGAGCACTTGGACGGCCAGACTGGCCTGCACGGCCACCCGGATCTCCCAGTTCGTGTCCTGCTGCGGAACTGGCGGCTCGAACCCCATCCTTATTTCTCTCTCTCTATCTATATACCTTGCACCTTCACTTAGCAGTGAACCGAATTATGTATACATTGAGCAGTCGAATAGTGTTGGTTGCTTCTTTTGCTTAAGTTGATGCATGACGATAATCTGCGGTTGAAATTGCAATATCGTAAGCACAATTAAAAAAAAAAAAAACCAAACAAAAGGAAAAGCGGGTAATGATAAAACAGAAATACGTATAAATTTGAAGAACAAGTTGATTCACATTTTATGCTAAGTTTATTTTCTAAATGAAATAAACGAAGCGGGTAGCGTGCTACCTATTTCTAAAAAAAAAAAAAAAAAATTATTATGTGAGAAATTAATGCTAAGCTTATAATTGAAAAAGAATTATAGAATAGCAACTCTTAGTCCAAAAATTGTAATCTTATCCTTAGGATTTAACTTTCCTTTCAAATTTTAGTAGTTCACGAAATGTAGAGTTAGCATTGCCCTTTAATTGTAATAGAATATGAAATCTTAAAAGAGAGTGGGCTTTAAAAAAAAAATGGTTTGCGTTGACTCTTACTTAAAAAAAAATAGAGAAATGTCACTTGCACACTCAAGTATTTTATATTAAAAAAATAAAAATGTGATATAAAACTGTTCTAAAACTATTGGCCTTTAGATTAAAAAATATATATAAGATTTATATCTACTTTTGAATGTACAAAGATTTAAATTTTATTTGCTATGTAATAACAATAAGGTAGAAATGCACATAATTAAAAACAGTGGAGAGAGAGAGAGAGAGATTGAGATCTTATCACCTATTCCGTAACACTGGAGCTAATGAGCCTAATTGTCCTATGCGGGAAGGGTTTTAATAACTCCCAAAAGAGAACAAAAACTGATGTTTCTAGAAAAAGAAAAAAGAAAAAGAAAAAGAAAAAGATAGGGAAGAGACAATCCTTAAAACATGTTAAAGAAAAAGAGAAAGAAAAATAAAAAGAAAAGAAAACAGTAAAGAGACAAAGAAAAAAGAAATAAAGAAAAGCTACGGGAGACGAATAAAGAGAAAAGAAAAAACCAAAAAAAGATTAAAAACGAAAAATTAAAAAGTAAAAAAAAAAAAAAACTAAAGAACCAGAAAATGCCTATTAGAGGTTGAGTGTAGTTCACAGTTTTTCTTTTAAAAGCATGATATGAGATCTAATACCGTATAGAAAACTGTCCTGTTTTACTAGAGTCTAAATATATATAAAATTAAAAAAAGGTAGAAATATATATATATAAAAAAAGAGAGAATCACAAAATGCCTAATAAGGGTTGAGTACAATTCACAGTTCTTCTTTCAAAAGTAAGGTATGAGATCTAATACCATACACAAAACTGTCCTATTCGAGCACTTGGAGTAGGGGTGGCAATCCAGCTCGTTGTTCGCTAGCCAGCTCGTGTTCGGCTCGAAATGAGCTCGAGATCGAATCGCTCGTTTATACAACGAGGCCGAACATCGACTGAATTTTCGCTCTTTAATAAACAGCCGAACACAGAGCCTGAATCAGCTCAGCTCGTCGTTGCTCGATAACACTCGAAATACATATATTATTATTTTAGTATAATTTATTTAAATTTATATTTTTATATATAAAAATAATATATATAATAAATTTTTATAATTTAAATTTTAAGTGAAATAAGAAAAATATAAATGCGAGTTTAAATTATAAAGAAGACAACATTTAATGTAAGATTCAAACTATGTAGATCAAAGTCTAATGGATAAAAATTTTATAAATTTATTTTTAGTATATATTAATCTTAATTTTTTTAATTAATTATTCGTCGACCGTGGAGCTGCCGGTTCGCTCATTAATAAACAGGCGAACACGGAGCTGAAATTTTTCGGCTGCGATACTTTAACGAGCTCAACTCGTGTTGCGGCTCGTTTATAAACGCAACGCCGAGCCGATCCCAGCTCGCCGTGATGTGGCCTGTTTACACCCCTAAACTTGGAGGGCCAAGACTGGCCTGCAAGGCCGCACCGGATCTCCCAGTTCGTGCTCCTGCTGCGGGACTGCGGCAGCTGTAACCCATGTCGCTTATCTCTCTCTCGATCTCTCTCTCTTCCTCTTCGCTATATATATAATACTTATATATATATTATAGTATACTATATATATATATATATATATCATATATTATGTATACCTTGCACTTGCATTACACTTAGCGGAGTGAAGGCGAATTATGTATTGGCAGTTAATAGTATTATTGGTTGCTTCTTTTGCTTAAGTGTGGTGACTATATCTGCAGTTGAAATTGCAATATCGTAAGCACAAATTTTAAAGAAAGAAAAAAAGAATAAGGCGGGTAATGATAAAACAGAAGCACGTATCAATTGAAGAACAAATTTATTATTATATGAGAAATTAAGGCCTAAGTTTACAATTGAAAAAGAATACTAGAAGAACTCTTATTAGTCCAAATTGTACACTTATATCCTTAGGATTAGTATTGATTTCTTTGAATTATTGATGTATATTTACTAAAATGTCAGAGCTAGAAGCATTGTCTTTGTAATAGAATATGGAAATCTTAAAAAGAGCGGCTTTAAAAAAGACGTTGCGTGAACTCTGCATAAAAAAAAAAGAAAAATTAATGTTACTGCCACTCAAGTATTTTATATTACAAAAATAAGAATGTGATGAAGACTATTCTAAAATATTGACCTTTAGATAAATATATATATATATATATATATAATATATATATATATATATATATATATATATATATATATATATATTGAATTACAGATAAATATTACTTCAATTGTGTATTACTATATACTTACTATACCTTATTCAATCCAGTGTAGGTCTTATAAAGGATTTGAATTTTTCTATTGGTAAAGTCTACGATGATTTTATTAAAGATTTAAATTTTATTTGCTATGTAATAACAAGGAAAAATTTCCTGTGCTGCCCTCCAAAAGCATATATTTTTATGGATGCCCTATAAAAGTTGAATATCCTAAACCCTCTAAATACAACAAACTTGTTCAAAACTACTATTCAAATTAAAGTAACTTTCGTTAAAATTTATACTACGGCAAAGCAAATACCAATTTTAGCCTTTTCATAATTGCCCTTTAAATGTTCCAATTTCTCACTGATAATTTATAACTTTTGTAAATACCTTTTGAATTAAAATTCTTAATTAAGATTTAGCAACATGCCAATTACCTTATGTGTCTAGATGATATTATGTTAAAAAAATATCTTTAATATAATGTATTAGACTCTATTAGAAATCTGTGTAAGTCATTTAGTTAGATTCTCATGTTGATTTTTTAAACATTTTGTAAATTCCTAATCTAAAATTAAGATAGTATTTTTTTATCTTATTAATCCCTGTTAATGCTTCTAAATTTTTTTAGTTTTTTATAAAGGGAGAGAGTGAAGAATAAATTGATTGAACAATTATAAAGCTTTATCATCAATTATGTAGTATAAAATTACTTATCAAATTTGAAGTAATAATAAAATGATTTAATATTATGTACAAGATTAGAAAGAAGCAACGAAAAAAAATTTGATACAACTATAAAAATAATGCAAGTTAAGAAAATCAATTGGAATAGCAACAAACTAGCATGTAAACAAGCTTTTATGAATTTAAAATTTTACATTCTAAAATAAATTGAAGTAAAAGAAACCTGAAAATCTAAGACTAATATGAAAATATTGAACTAAACGGTTATGTAATATTTAAATAATCTAAAATAATTCACTTGAACAATTTGTAATTCAAAAATAAGTAAAATTTTGCATAATACAAATTTGACTATTTAAACTAACATAAGTATCCAAGCTAACTTATCCAATACATGTCATAAAAAGATATTAATAAAATTTATTACAGTTAAATATTTAACTGATCTGAGTTAAATGTTAGTATATTTATTCAAACTATTATTAAATATTTATCTTTATATAAACAAAGAAGATTTAAAAAGTGAGGGATGATTTTGAAATTCCGTTTATTTTGAAACCCATTTATAATAGTCAAGGATAGAATAGACATTTCAATCTTTAACTCACTTTTAATATTAACCTAACTAAAGTAAAAGTAAAGGAGAGACTGAGGACTTAACTGTTTGGGTATTTTTGAAAGAAAGTAAACATTTAAAGGGGTAATTATGATATTATCAAATTTATAAGGGTATTTATGATATTTGTAAGTTTTACGGGGGCATAGATGAAATTGACCCTAACAACAATTAGGTAGAAATGCACTCAATTAAAAAAACAGGAGAGAGAGAGAGAGAGAGAGAGAGGGAGAGATTAAGATCTTGTCACCTATTCCTTAAAACGGGAGCTACAATGAGATTTTTATTTTCAGCCGTTCATTTTTAGACTTCTTGTGTAAATGATACCAAAAAATTATGAAATTTAATTTCTAAATATTTTCAATAGTATAAATCAAGTCTAATTGAGCCGAT
>NW_017892040.1:0-9519 GCF_001540865.1 Ananas comosus | reverse complement strand
ATATGTTAGAATTAATCATTTCTATGTATGTTAGAATTAATCTTTGTTTATGGTAAATCTAAATTTAAATATAAAATTAATTGGGCCGTATTTATAGAAATCCTAACTGGAGGGTCTAAAACATACGACTACGACATCGAGGAGGGAGATCCGCATGAAGAGGACCTACAATGGCTGAAGGAGAACCTGGCGGTGGACGACAAACTGGCGGAGCAAGGAAGGGCTTCGTTGGCGAAGATTTTGGGAGTAGAGGAAGGTCCTACCATCTTCAAGCACGAGAGAAAAGCAGGTGACGAAGAACTCCTTAAGGTGAGAGTGGTGGCGATAGGGCCGTACCACCGAAACTCCTCCAGTTCTCCGATGAAATTCGGCGATGATTATAAGTGGAAGATCACCAGGTTTATGGTCAATAAACTGGGGGTCGACATGAAGAAGTACCTGAACGAGATGGAGGAGAAAGGACGGGATGCTCGTCGCTGCTACAGCGAAGGCTTGTCGGAATGGAGCAGCAGAGAATTCCGAACGATGTTGCTGCTCGACAGCTCTTTCATTCTATTCGTGATGGACGCATCCCGCTATAGCCTGCTGGACTTGGGAACCAGGTTCATGGACTCGGTGGATTTGCAACTGGACAGAAGTACGTTCATGGAGTATATGGCGTTGTCTCTAGACGTAAGGGAACACTTGAAGCAGATCAAGCTCGACTTGCTGACGGTCGACAACCAGATTCCTTTCTCCGCCATCCAGACATTGCTGAATTGCTTCGGTGAGGAGGGGAACAAACCCTCGATTGAGGACCTGGCGTTGTCGTGCTTCGACGATCTGTGGCCGACGAGGAACGAAGAGCAGAAGATAGACACCGACATGCCTCCGTTCCATCATCTGCTCCACCTTTTCCACTGGTCTCGGATACCGGCCGAGGGGTACGAAATGAACAGCAGGTTGCTGAGTAACAAGAACGCTTCGCAACAGTATATTCCTAGCGCTACGGAGCTTCAAAAATCGGCTACAAAGTTCAAGAAGAGCTACTCGGGCAGTTGCCTGGGCATTACATTCAAACGCAGACTGACGGGCCTCTTCGGGGTGATCAAAATCCCGGTCCTGCACCTCTATGACTACAGCAAATCAACCTTCCGCAACCTTATCGCGTTCGAGGCGAATCCCACGAACGACGTGCTCTGCTTCACGGCGTACTCGGCGTGCATGTCCTGCATTCTGCAGCGCAAGGAGGACGTGAAGCTGCTCATGGAGAGGGGGATACTGGCGAGCACCAACTATAAGGACACCGAGGTGATCGAATTCTTCAAGGACTTGAGCAGGAAGGTCGAAGACAGCATAATGCCCGACACGCTAATTGAACTTTACAATGAGGTGAACAGCCATCACAATAACAAAATCAGCAAATGGTTTGGAAACTTCAGGCTGCACTACTTCCCCAACCCCTGGATCACTCTGTCGCTAATCGGCGCCCTCGTTCTTTTCGCCCTGTCATTTTTTCAGACCATATATGGCATGCTCAGCTACTACCACCCTCCAGAATGATTAAGAAAAATATGAAAGAACCTGTTGGAAGATCTCTCCCTTGCCCCCAAAAACATAACCACCACCATATGTATATTATAAAGAAAAAAAAAAAAAAAAAAACAGAGGAAAAAACACTCAGATTTCTATCGGTATACATACACAAATTTTCTGATTTGCAAATAGATATCCCTCCTCCAAAAGTTACGATTCATTCGTATATGTCCCTATAGTTTGATTTACAGTTAATTTTTTAATGGTGGATGCATAAAATAACCATTTTTACAAAGTTTGTGTTGTGATCGAGAGCCTCGCCTTCAGCATCGCTGTCGCTATAGGTCTCGTCGTTATCATAAATAAATAGGAAAAGGTGAGAAAAATAGCTGGACTCAACATTGAAATACAAATTATATATATATAGGGGGTAAAAAAAGTCATTTTATCTCTTGGCTAACTGTGCTTAGTTTTTTTAAATTATGATTATCTAAATTTTGATAACAAAAAGATATATTTGAAAACGAAAGGACTTTTGAAGGGATAAATCTGACAACTTTAGTTTTATAGGAATATATGTGCTATTTGATACTTTTAAAAAAGGAAACTAAAAGAGTTGTTTTTTTTAATTCTCCAGTAATATGTGAAATAATATCACGAAAGATGTTTGTTCCAATATTTGTTAATTTTTCAGTAATTTTTTTTAAAAAAAAAAAGAAGGGAGAAAATAGTTGGAGATGAGAATACAATTATTTCCAAGTTGCTCGGGCGTGTGGGTCTAGCTTTTTGTTGGACAAAGAAGGTACATGTTAATTAATTTCGAATTGCAAATGATCAACTCAACTATTCATGGGCACCACAGTTTTGTCCCACCAAAAGTGCAGTTTTAATCCAAAAAATACCATCGATTCGTAATACTGTTTTTTTTTCTCTCTGATAATATACTTGTAAATTTTCATATTATTTTAAATTTAGAAAATTTTTGCATCGTATAGATCGAGACATTGCTTGTTCATAAAGAAAATGTTTTAGAAAAACTTATATCTAATTAATTAATTTTCAGTTCACTAGGGAGCTAAAATTGTTAAATATAAAATTATAAAAATATCGTTATCTACCGGCTTAAGATTTTAGAGAATAACGATTGTTTCGTATTATTTAATATAATATCAGAGTAGGAAGTCATGAATATGAGTCACGCCAAGTTTCTAGTATTATTAATTTCCTCCAATTTAGTTTAAAAGCACGTTACAGTCCTATGAAAAAGTTTCAAACTGTTGGGAATCCGGTACTCATCCCGGAACCGGATCTTGTGAATTCGCAACCCGCTCCGGTACCGACCGCTGTGGATTCGGTACCGATTGTTGGGATTCCGCAATGGAAGCGTGGAATCGGGTTTTTACCATAAACCCGTCTCCTCAGCAGATGCTGATACAATCATAAAGGAGAGGAAAAACCAAAATAGAAAATATGCGGGTAAAATAAGATTCATTAAATAAGAAAAAATTACACCTGACTTCTCTTCTGCATAGAATAACTACAACCTGAGCCCTCTTTCTTGAATCTCTCCTAACCTTCTTTCGTCTTTTATTAATCTAAAAGACTACTCACTCATGGACGCACCCGTGCACAAGGTGCATCCAACTCACTATCATTCTCTTTTTCTCTCTCTGGTACGGCAATACCGGATCTTGTGAATCCGCAACCTGCTCCGATACCGACTGCTGTGGATTCGATATCGGAGCAGGTTGCGGATTCATAAGATCCGGTACCGGGGCGAGTACCGGATTCCCAACACGAACTCAGACATAGTTTAAACTTTTAGAGTATATTTCACAAAATTTACTTTGGAGTTTAAAACTCTATTTTGTCAACATAATTGCTATATTGTGAACTCATCTTTAATTCTAATGAAAGCCCAGTTTTTATATGAGGTGGCACAAATCTAATGAAATCCCAATTGTTTTTGTGATGAAAACTCTAAATTTTGCATGAGGTGGCCACCCTAGCACATTGAGTGCTCTAACTCGGGAAGCCAAGCAAGTGACTAGTAGCCCATATAATCCCAATTGTTTTTGTGATGAAAACTCCAGATTTTGCATGAGGTGGCACAAATCTAATGAAATCCATTTTTTTCCATGACGTGGTACACACGCGTTAATTTGGCGAAGGGCTTCTCTGTTACCTCAGCCGGGTGCCATTAATGAGCCCACTCCACCATAGTTGCGGCGCCCGCCTTGCACTTAATGTGCATCCTCCCTGTCGCCATCCTCTCGTCCACGCATCGCCGGCGAAGCTTCTCCGCTCTTTCCGTCTACCGTACGCTGTAACTCTAGCCTTCGGCATGCCCCGCTTTGTACAGCTCCTTCCCCCACTCGCTGTCCGATCACTATCTCATCATGCTATACGTTCGTGCCACGTTCACTGATGTCACCCGCTGCTAGCCGCACTGCTACGCCGGTACGGTGTTCTACAAATCTGGAGGATGTCGGCGTCCAGCTTGCTGCCTTCGACCTATGTGGCTATATAGAGGTACTTGGACTTGATGCCCTACCATCAGTTGGCCCTAATACCCTCCAGCGATGGTACGTTCTGTCTCCCCCCTCTGTTTTTTCTTTTTCTTTTAGCTTTTTTCCCCCCTCTTTTCCTTTGTTTCCTCCGTTGACTGATATAGGTTTCCCTTTATTGCTTAGTGAGCTTGCAGAGTTCGATTGGTGCGTTCCTGCTTCGAGCATAGCTAAATTTGCCTACTGTTCTGCATCCTGCTACACCACCTGTACGTTCTCCTTTGTTCTTGCTTCCAGCTTTTCTATAAAGATGTTGCAACTTCTATTTCCTCTACGTTCCTTTCTCTGTTACTATTCTTGCACATTTTATATATACATGTGTAACCATTTGCTGTTTAGGTTACAAAAAAAAAAAAGAAGGAAGAAACTTAAAAGAAGGCGTTATTAATTCGAAGTCGTGAATTATAGGCTGCGAATGCTATAGTTAAAGCTGCCAAAAACATAAAGCTCCGTAAATGGTCAGGAGATGTAATGCTTATGTTGGCTGCTATAAATCGAGAAACTAATGCTAATTATGTTGACAAAAAAAGTTGTAAAGAAACGAAACAAATAAAAAAAAAACACATAAAAATGAAAAATTTTACCCTTAAAAACTTTGCTATAATAAGATCCATTTTGTAGGTATATCGACACTTCGAAGTTAGACCCAGAAGAAAAGTGAAGATTTCTTTACCAAATCTACAACTCGGAATATTTTGTTATAATATCTTAGTAATACCCGTAGGATGTTATATTACGCTGTGAATATTACCTAATAGTATGAGATTGTCCTAATATGTGTACTAAATGCACTATTGGTAGTGCTTATATTTGTACTGTACGAATCTTCTGCCGTGTTTCATACTGTTGCAGTATTTGTACTAAATGAACTCTTTTGGTTGTGCTTATATTTTTGTTGTATAAATCTTTTGTTCTATTTCATTCTATCGATGTTGCTGCTTGAATTTATAGTAATTTCGTGTAATTAGTGCTGACCGAAAAAAATATTTTGATTGCCCTGTTGACGGGCGTGCTTCCGATTCTGTGCGTGCTACAAACAATTTTGTCTTCTACACTGTGCGTGCTCCAATCACTTGTTCCCGTTACTCAACAGTTTCAGTAGTGATTTTATTGAACGTCATATTTATTTTCAGCAGTAATTTTATTGATCTTCGTTCTTCACCTTCAAAGATAACCCGCCGCAACGCGCAAGTATTACATACATATATGAATGCCCAGTTCAAATCCACGTGGAGGCTTAATGTTGATTTGAACTGGGCAGCAGTAGGGGGTAGGGTGATTTTTTTTTTTTAATTTTTTTTTTCTTCTGCTGGTATTTTTTTTCAACATAATTCTCATTTCTCTTTTTTATTTTTCATCAATCTTTCTTTCTCAATTATCAAACATTAGACTTGATAGGTCAGATATATTTAATTAAATTTTAATATTAGAATATTAGTCATCAAAGATAAGTTGTTATGTATAAAGTATTAATAATATACCCTAAGTGCATTAATTGTTAATTCTTTGGCCAATTTGCATAAAAAAATTCATAAATTTTGAGCTTTTGCAAAACTGGGCCGTCTTTTTTGATTTTGCAGATTCGGTACGAATTTTCAGCAAACTGACCAAATACTCTTATTACGTTTTCTCTCTCCTCTTTCTCTCTTCTCTTCTTTTCTGTCGTTTATTTTTTTTCTCTCGCCGAAAAAAGCAGCGGAGGCGGAGGCAGAGGCAGAGACGGAAACGGCCCGCCTCACCTCTCACCCTCATGCCCTCGCTCTCGCCCTTTCCCTCACCCGCACACCCCCCACATTCCTCACCTTCGATCCCGCCGAGTCCGCGCCGCGACTCTTTTTTTTTTTCTTCTCCGACTCTCCTCCACCGTCTCCGACGACGACGCCTCTCTCGCCCTTCCCCCCCTTCTCTCCCTCTCCCTCTCCGACTCTCCTCCACCGCATCTTCGCCAACGCCGACGCCGACGCCGACACCGTGGAGGTCGCTGTGGCGCTGCAGCCTCGGAGCGGCGGGTCCTTAGCAGCGTCGTCATCGGCGCCGTGGCCGTTAGCAGAGAAGGGTGACCAAAAAAAATTATAGAAGAAGCAAGGAAAAAAAAAAGATAAAAAATTATAGAAAAAGAAAGATGAAGATGAAATTTCACCGTTAAATTAAAATTGCACTGTTTTAAAAGAACGTTGCACTATTATGAACATAAGTTGCACTACTTAAGATGTAAACTGCAACTTTAAGATGAAAATTACACTCTTTAAACAAAAATTGCACTCTTTGAGAGATATTTATATTGTTTCTCATTTTATTGCACTTTTTTAAATGTTAACTGCCTCCATTAAGATAAAAGTTACACTCTTTAAACGAAAGTTGCACTCTTTGAGAGGTATTTACACTATTTTTCCTCTTCTTGCACCCTTTGAGATGTAAACTGCATCCCTTTAAGAGATATTTATACTGTTTCTCCTCTTGTTACACTGTTTCTCATCTTGTTGCACTATTTCTTCTCTTATTACACTGTTTCTCCTCTTAAAGGGCACAAGATGCGTGGTCGGCGAAGATGCGTGGTCGTCGGAGGCGGCAAAGGAGGAGGGAGGGGGAGAGGACGAGAAGGGCGGATAAGGGTGAGAGAGGGCGAGAGAGACGTCGTCGTCGGAGACGATGGAGGAGAGTCGGAGAGGGAAAAGGAAAAAAGAGTCACGGCTTGGCCTTGGCGGGGTCGGAGGCAAGGAAAGTGGGGGTTGCGCAGGCAAAGGCGAGGGCGAGGGCGAGAGGATGAGAGGCGAGGCGGGTCGTTTCTGCCTCCGCCTCTGGCTCCGCTGCTTCTTTGGTGAGAGAAAAAAAAATAAACGAGAGAAAAAAAAAGGAGAGAGAAAGAGGAGAGAGAAAAAGTAATAAGGGTATTTTGGTCAGTTTGTTGAAAATCCGGTCCGAATTTGCAAAATCGAAAAAAGTGGCCCACTTTTGCAAAAGCCCAAAACTAGTGGATTTTTTATGCAAATTGGCCTTATTCTTTCTCCAATAAATTTTAATAAGATAAAGATAATTCCACATATTCTTCAATTTGAAAAAATTTCTCTAATTTTAACTTTTTAGTTAAAAAATTATTTATAGAATAACTATCAAAACTATTAAATTTGATTACATTTCTAAATGAAATTATTATAATAATATAACTCTAAAAATAATGAAAGTTAAGAAAATATTAATTAAAAAATTATTCTTTATAATGTATATAAGACTACTTAATATATATTTTATATTTCTTTAGTTATAATTTTTTAATTTTAAAATATATATATATATATATATATATATATATATATAGTTGAGCTAGAATACTGTCGATAGCAAATGGGCTCCGTTGCCACCCATTTATTTTCGATGATAGAGCCTCCAATTCGACAGTGAGCACAAGTCTCATAGTGTTAAGACGATTCAAATTGACAGATTGGTTGGGTCCGTTACGACACGGATCGTGGTAATGAGCCTAAAACCAACTTTATGTATTATTAACATAGTATTTATTGGTGTAGATGGATAGTTTTTGTTTTAAAGCTTCGAGAACCCTGTGCACTGCCCCAGTCAGCACGTAATCGCTATTGATGACCTCTTGACTGATCGTCAAAAGTCCGAGGGCTGTTGTGGAGTTTAAACAGGGTTCTACAGCGTTGATTGTGGAAAATTCGCCGATCGAATGTGGTTAAAGTTAGGTTTTCCACATTTTAGCAATATGGACACCCTAGGAATGCCGGATTGCTATTGCTATCTTAGAAGTTTGAAAGTGTTAGATTAGCGGCGGAAGGGTTTCGGAGTCGAGGCGGAAGGGTTTCGGAGTCGAGTTCGGCAATTTTTGGAACCCATTCCGGCAGATTCTCACTCGATCGATCCCTTAGTTTTTAAAAAGGTTGTTTGCTGCCCGAGTGCTTGTTTTGGTGCGTTCGAGGACAGTAGATAGTTTACGATAAAAATCAAAAAAATTCGGAGTAGTTTGAGGGCTTCGGAGGCATTTCGTGGAGATTCTGGAAGTACCAGCGATTGTTAAGGGAATCGGTTTTCGTAACCGTTTTTCTGAGAGTTGTGAGTTGGATGGGTTAGTTTGGGAGACATGTAAGGGTAGAATTTGACTTAATGGATCTTGCATATGTTTGGCGGATGATTCTGTACCTTCTAGGCTTCGAGAGCACGGTAGTATAGGTAGGTGCTTCGAGCTGGTAGTCAGTGAAATCATATCATCACTTTTCCTTATCTTTTACTTTTCTGTATCAGCACTTTAGTCTCTACATGTCGGCATTATTTTTGTTTACTATTTGTATATTTGTACTTGTTACTTGCATTGTGGTAGTTGTTCTTAGACTTGTAGGGTAGGCTCGCATTTGAATATCTACTAACCTTTAGGTCCAGGCATCATGGTTCTCTTGTTGTTTTTGAGCATTAATCTAGTTAATCAAGTTCGGCATCTATATGCCAGACTTTGGCCGAGGCATCGGCTTCATGCCGGTTTTCGTATTGAGCATTCCGCATGACTTAATCACAACACTTGAGGTATTTATTGACACCAGGTAAGTTTGCACACCGACCAAGGGTGTACATTCTGGATTGGTCGTCTAGTGGACACATGGATCAGGTCGGTGCAAGCATTGTGACAGGCAAGGTCCACGGACCAATATGGCAGGCACCAAATTGGGTTTGATTTGGATCACTCACCATTAAGGCATCTATTCAATTGTATTTCTGTTACAGTAGTAGTTTTATTACTTACTCATTTACTATTTTATTACTATTATTACTGTAGTTCGTTCTTGTATCATGACATATGTGTACTTATTGTTCTCATTCTCCTTCATTTTTCAGTGAATATACGCCTTGCCTTTGTGGCTCTGTCATACCCACTAGAAAACCTCCTTTGTGGTTTCTCACACCCTCTTTTTCCCAAGTGATGCGGAAGAAGGGAGGGATCAGGGTGCGACGGGAAAATGGCCTGGTTAGAGCATTAGTACCTTACCTTGGTTTTATCTCTTTGCTTACTTAATAGTTTTAGTAATAAATGGTTCAGTTAGATGATGCATGAATATTAACTTGGACTTGTATAGTTTTAGGTTTTCGTTTACGCATGTAACTTGGAGTTTTCCGGACTTGTGGTATTTTCGCTTCTTCGCACTTATGTTGTTCTGTTTTCTACCTCTCGTGGTAGTCGCACTATAACAAATTTATCATTTAGCAGCATTTACTCCGCAGCATTTATTTAAATCATATTAATTACTATATATAACAGCATTACTTGATAATTGCCGCTAGATTTAATAATTTAGCAATAATTTATCATTAATATTGCAAAATGGGATAAATTACTAGCATAAATTAGTGAATGCCGCTAAAATTTTCAGCATTTTGTAAAAATATACTAAATGTAACAAAGTAGCAGCATTTATTGCTAAATATCGTGGCA
>NW_017892039.1:0-9522 GCF_001540865.1 Ananas comosus | reverse complement strand
TCATTGACCTGCCCCTACATCATCGCCTTTTTTTTATAACTCTCCATCGAATCAAATGTGTTCAGATCCGAACCCAGCAATTTTCGCTTCATCGTTTGGGACCTTTCCATTGTTGCTTTATTTCATGTGCAACTGAAATATATTTCAGCTGTAATAAAGGTTGAAGCAAGGATTAGTCGAACAAGTTCTCCTCCCTTAAGCTGTTTTTCCAAACTGCAGCTATATTATGATTCTTACCATAATATGGATCACGACTGAAAATTACTAATACAAAATCTGTTCTCTTTTTTATCACAATACAACATAAAAATATAAAATATTAAATAGATCAAAACAAAGTCCAACTTGGAATAAAAAGACTTATAAACATCAGCTTAGAAAAATCAACAAAATCTTTCAAAAAAATCTTCAAATATAAATAGAAAGCGTGTAATATTAATTATGACAATATAGGAGAATGACAGCGAAATATTACAATATATGATAAGAGGGAGAACAATATCACAAGTATCCTAAAAGCCTCACCTCAAGTTTCCTTCAAATCTCTTGTGATCACAAGAGAATAGCTCAATAATCGACAGAGAACAATACTACAGCCACGCAAATAGTGTTGGAGGCAACAGAAAAGCTAGTCTCAGATGCAACAAGCTGAAAAGAATTTTTACCTTCTACCCACCTGAATTTATAGAAGGAAAGCCTCTTGAATAATAAGCTCTTTACCTGAAGAGCCGTTGGTAGCAATAAATAGCCGAATTGACCACACAACCAGGCAGGCGACGAAGAGATGTGGGTTGCCTCACAAATATAAACCCATTAAATACAAACACCCCAAGATTTTGAGAGGGTTGTCCATGATGAAGGCAGATCTGGATGAGATCTGGCTAAATGATAACAGTGATTGAGAGAAACAGCGACAAGAGTGGAGAGAAGAAGGCATCCTAATCGAGAATAGAGAGAGTTATAAAAGATTACAAGGTATTAGGTGAGATCTCCTTCATTGATAGTGCCAGTTGTTGGACGAGGTGAGAGGGGATGAGAAGAGGAAGACGATGGCAAAATCGAGGAAATGGGAACATGCCGATGTGCGTAGGAGCAATAATGTTGAAGGCGAAGGGGAAATCTTAGCTCATATCTCCTTCATTGATAGCGGTAGTTGAGGGAGGAGGCAAGAGGGGAAGAAGCCCTTTTCCAAGCTTGTAGATAGGAAAAGGAGGTGGGTGGGAGTAATGGCGAAGGGTTTCGCATTTTCCAAGCAATGCCCCTGGGATAAATCACGCGCGCTGCCTATTCCATAGGTTGCAAGGAATAGGAGTTAACGGGTTATCCTAGGATAACCCGTTAACTCGGGGATAAAATAAAAAGGCAATTTTACTTGATGTTTGGCAAGAATAGTGGGATAAAAGGGGTTATTCCTCTTTTATCCTACAACCAAACACTGCCTAGAAGTCTATGGACTTAGGGATAGGTGGAATCCCTTAGAAAATGTCTTGTGAACAATGAATTTAGTAAAGCTAAATGTTTTGCCGGATTATCGGAATAAATGAATTTCGAGCGATGTTGGCCCTAGTTTGTAGGGTATCCTCACATGGAGAGGACATAAACGAGTTTGGATTGCGATGTTGGCCCTAAATGGTAGGGTATCCTCACGTGGAGAGGATAGATAAAACTCACGGTCTGTTATTTGGGGTAGTATAGCCATCCATATCCTCACATGAAGAGGATTGTCGTCGAGTACGCCGGTGTTGTAAAGTATCGAACTTCTAAAACTATGAAGTTACGATGTGCATTCGATTCGAGAGCCATTTGAATCGTCCCGGTGAAGTTCGGTGAAGTTCTGGAGCAATCGGGCGTTTCGGTGCGCATAGGCGCGAAAACGGAACCCGAAAGGCTAACTTGGGCCATGAGCTAAATCCGGCATTAGTGATGATGGAAAGATGATGAAAACATGTTTGAAAATATGTTTGGAGAGTCTCGGTTCGATTGAGACAAATCGAAGGTCAAACGAACGAAAACGAGCGAAAACGGAGCGAAAACGGACGAAGCTGAAAATTGGCTAAGTTTGGGCTGGAGGTCTCTCTGGGACCAGTCCCAGGCAGAGAGACCGGTCTCTAAGGGACCGGTCCCTCATGTAGAGACCGGTCCCCGAACCCCGAAAATGCCCAGTTCGGGCTGTTGCAAGAGAGGCATTGTTGAAGGACTTATATGCAATTGTGGCATGGGTTAAGTGTATAGAGAGGGTTAGAACACCTCTCTCTCTCTTTCCCTCTCCGTTTCATCCCTCTCTCTCTCTCTCTAAACGAAAGAAGAAGAAGAGAAGAAGAAGAAGAGGAAGGAGAAGAAGAGAAGAAGAAGAAGAAGAAGAAGGAGAAGAAGATCAAGAAGGAGATCTTCATCCTCTCCTCGTCTTCCTCTCAACCTTGAAGCAAACCTAGAGAGGTAAGCTTCTAGGGCTCTAATGGTAACTTCTTAGGGTTTGGTTTATGCACCCAAAGGATGGTTTAGATGCAATTCTAGCAAGCTTAATAGATGTTTAATGCTTGAATCTAGAGTTCAAATGGTGGTTTTTGCCGTAGTCGCAAACTAGGGNAGTTTTACTTATGTAAACTAGTAGGTTTTATGTATCGAGAGGTTGGAGTGGATGTACTTATAGAGTTTATGTATCCACACGATTACGTTTTTCTTTTCGATGATATGATGGTGCCAAAGTGACTAGCCCGCGCTACGGGAACGGCGCCAGGAGAGAACCGTTGGGATATGGATGGTGACCTTTATCTCAGCCCACTCTTGATAGAAGGTATCAAAGGCCACCCGAGCCGGCGGCTGAGGCGGCCAGAGGGGTGATCCAGGTTCACCCGTGTTCATTGTCGTTCTATCTATATATCTGTCTATATAGTTTCGACATTTACTGTATTATCCTTTAGATACGATGATATGGGTATTAGTACATATTACTTACGTACGTAGTATATCATTCCAAAATGATGGTACGATTGTTCAAGCTAGGTACAAGCTTATTATTACAAATTACTGTCATGAACAAAAGGTAAATTGGTTAGATACCGCTCTGGGAACCCAAGCGGGAGTTGAGTGAAAAGGTAGGATTAACCCATCCCCTCGAGGTACGCGGGGGTTTGGACCCTGACAGACACCTGGAGGTACACCAGGGATAGCGGACTGTGTGGACAGTGCGGGGCGCTGGTTGGCGGTTAAACCTGGCCCAGCGCCGCGGCTGCTGTCTGGCGGCTTGCCTGGTCCCAAAGGGGACATGCGCCTGTCTCAGAGGGGACATACAAGATCCGCAGCGTTAGGTTTGTTACATGTAATGTGCCCAAGGTTGGTTCTTGTCTATAGTTAGTTCTAACGTTTACCTTTCCATAGTTGTTGTATTGTGTAGGATACGATAATGTATGTAAGTGTAAATATACGAAATGTAGGGTTGGTGGTTAGAAAAATGTAATCTGAAAGTTTATGTTAGATTCAACAATGTAGTATCCATAATGTTCCATTTATGTAAAACAAGGAAAGTAAAAGATATGGGGATTCGATGCAGCTGCCCCATGACGATCGAGACCAGAGATCCCCATCCCGCGATAGATACCTCGATACGGGAATGGAGCGCGGCGGCGCGGCGAGTGCACGCTTGGACATTTTGGGGCTTTGTTGCACCCCACTCTTGGTTGAGGTACCAAAGGTCACCCATGCCGGTTCCCTCCTCGAGCTGGTTGTTCAGGTTCCCTCCGTTTATGTTCAATCAGGTTATTTGTCTATCTATACATATAGTATTTGTACGTTGATTGAAATGGAACGAAACGGAGTGTTGACGTTACTACGGTACGATATACGTCGTCCTTATATACGTTGTACTTATATACGTTGTTGATCATCTTAATAACTAAGATGTTAATTAGAGTGATTAGAATCGAGTACAGTAGGTTGAGATTCCAAAGATGATGGAATCCAATGTGTAAATGGTGATCGGGAGTTCCAAGATAGATGAAATAAGGTCGATCGGTGGGCTGAGCCGGAGCTCAGTTAGTTGACACCTATCAGGCGCGAGACGGGCCGAGCTCCACTTCCTGGGACAGTGTTGCGTGGAGTCGGACGTTCGGTTCTTGGTGTAGCGGGTTGCCAGGCGGGCTTCCAGGCACGTGGCACCAGTCCCTAGAAGGTCTCCCTCTCCTTGTATCGGCGTATGTGGGTATCGGTTCTGGGGGCTATCCCTCTCCTTGTACGGCGTATGTGGGATCCCGAGAAACAAGAACGAATCAGTGTTAGGAGTTTCAAGAAGGCCACCCTCTCCTTGTACGGTGTATGTGGGCGCCAGGTTCTTGATAACTCAAGTGTTCAGAGCCCTAAGGCCTTAGGTGAAGTGTTCAGTTCCCAGGCATAGGTTGGAATACGATAGCTGGATAAATCCAGATTACGTGAAAGGTGGGATCCAGGTTGACTGAGATCCAGATTACGGAGTTAAAGTGTTGGATCCAAATGGAATTGAGATCCAAGTCAAGAGTTGGATACAAGAAATTGTGATCCAATCTACGGTGTGTGGATCTAGGGCTGAGATCCAAGTATGAGTTGGATACAAGAAATTGTGATCCAATCTACGGTGAGCAATAAATAGAAAAGATGTAAATGTAAAAGAATGCAAAACTATTGTAATAGTTAGTAAAGTATTCTCTTTATTTCACTTGTTGATTACTTGCTCTTAGTTGTTGGCAATGTTTGTGCCCCGTTGAATGTGTATGTTTAGAATTTGAATTCCTGGGTAAATTCTTGTACACATTCCTGTTGTTGAGCCTTGGGCGGACAGGAGAAGTGTTGTCCGTTCAGCGTCCGCTCGCCGCGCCCGAACTGCGCCAAATTGGTAGGGGTTTCGGGGTAGGGGTGTGACAGGGTTTGGTATTAGAGTATAAAGAACAAATAAAGAGAGAAAGTCTAGGATGACCTAGGAGACCCTAGGTTTGTGAACCCTAAGGTTATAGGTGCGTGAGCGGAACGTGAACCTATAACGATGGTGGAAGTTGATTCGATTGGGTCAAGATTGGCATATGTCTCTAGTTGTGATTAGAGATGGATTCAAGTGGTATTAGTTCTTGATTTGAGGTGGTTATGTCGGTGGCCGATGACATGATGCCAAGAGTCTAGAATGAGTACACTTGTGTGCTTCCGCCCTATTTTGTTATTGAGTCGTCATGTGTCGTAATTTCGACGAGGTAATTGGTTAAGATGACTGACCAGGTATTTGCGTTTTAGGGACGAATGTCTCCAAGACGCTACACATGTAGATCTACTTCGGCATCGACTTTTGAGGTGCCCGAGCAGGCGAGATCAAGCGAGTTAGATTGGTTGCAGGCGCAAGTGGCCGCATTGACCAATGTGGTGCAGCGCTAGGAGACCCGATTCGAATGGCTCTAGGAGCTCTTGGAGCGGCAGGCTGCGGCGGCGGCCGCAACGACGACGGATGGACGCGATGTGCCCGCACCCTCGACTCACGTACCCGAGCCGGCTGAGGGTGAGGGTATTACGGCGGTTTCGGTGACGGCACGTCCACCGCCGGCGATTGTTCCTCCGGCGGCGTCGGGATCGGCGACACCCGATGTGACGGCCGAAGATGTGGAAGGAGAGCGCGCGTTGGCGGCTCTTATCAAGTTCAACAAGTTCCATCCGCCTACCTTTGAAGGCGAGAAGGTGGAGCCAGCAATGGTCAAGTCTTGGATCAACTCGATGGAGACTCTTTTTGAGGACATTTTCACCTTGGAGAGGGACAAAGTATACCTTGCCACCCACTGCTTGGAAAAGGCGGCGAAGGTCTGGTGGAAGCGCGTCAAAAGGGATCGGCATTCTGACCTTCCGCCAATATTGTGGGAGGAATTCAAGCGGGAGATGTTCGCTAACTACTTGAAGCGGAAGGTCAGAATGCAAGCGACACATTGAAGCGGAAGCTCAAGGAAAAGTTCCGCAAGTTGGAGCAAGGGGACCGCTCAGTGGCGGAGTACGAACAGGAGTTCTCCCATCTCATAGATTGCGTCCCGGATGTAGTAAAAGATGACCGGGACCAAGCCGATTGGTTCTTGCTAGGACTTCGGCCGGGGATCTACAAGGCCGTGCAGATACTTAAGCTCACGACCTTCGCGGAGGTCTTCGACCGAGCACTTTGGGCGGAGCACGGAGACGCCCACGTTCGGGAGAAGCGCGAGGCGTTGGCCGAGTCCAAGGACAAAGGCAAGAAACGTCAAGGCGGTGGTGGTTCGGGGGGGACAAACACATTCCAAGAAGCCCCCGAAGTATCCGCAGACTCAGCAAAAGAGCCGTGGAGTGCGCCATTGCGTAATTTGTGGTGGAGACCACCTGGTGTCGCGTTGTGAGCAGCACGAAGGCAAGTGCTACAAGTATGGGCAACCGGGGCACTTTATTCGAGATTGCGTGGGAGGAGGAGCCTCACCCGCCCCATCAATTGCATCGGCGCCGGCGATCCCAGCTCATTATGGAGGAGTTCCACCGACGGCGGTGTCGGCGAGACGCGCGATGATGCCGCGTCAACCCGAGGTGACGCGATCAGCCCCGAGCGGATGGGTATTTGCCGCTCAGGTTCAAGCCGAGGAGCCTGCGGAGGCGGAGGAGCATCGCCTTGTGGCAGGTATGGTTTTAATTAACGGAGTTCGCTCCAGGGCTTTATTTGATACAGGAGCCACGCATTCATTCATAAGTAGATCATTCGCACGCATGCATGGCATACTCATAGAGGCAAGTGACAAGTGGCGAGTTGAGGGCCCTGGGTCGACGTTTAATACCTACTCGGAGTGTGCATCTTGTCCAGTACATGTAGGTGACTGGATAATGCCTATACGGATGCTAGAACTCAGGAAAATGGAGGCCTATGAAGTTATTCTAGGCATTAACTGGCTGTCGAAGCATCACGCGACGATTGACTGCAAGAGCAGAGTAATTACGTTTCGTGAGCCAGGAGAAAAGGAGTTCACATATCGGGCTTGCCAGAGCTCGTGCTTCGTCACGACGATGTCGGCGACGAGAGCAAGGAAGTTGGTCAACAGCGGTTGCACGGCATTCTTAGCGACTGTTGTGGAAGTGGAGCGAGTGGCTCCAACATTGGAGGAGATATCGGTGGTGCGGGAGTTCCCGAATGTGTTTCCCGCGGAGTTGCCGGGGATACCACCGGATCGGGAGATCGAGTTTATCATAGACTTAGTTCCCGGTACCGCACCGATGTCGAAGGCTCCGTACCGAATGGCGCCGGCGGAACTGAAAGAGTTCAGGAGTCAACTGCAAGACCTTCTCGACAAGCAGTTTATCCGGCCAAGTGTATCACCGTGGGGAGCCCCGGTGTTGTTTGTACGGAAGAAGGACGGATCGTTTCGATGTCACAGCCCGCGACCACCCGCCTATTTGGCCGAGGTCCCGGCGCCGCCGACATCGCCGAATGGACAGGGTTTTCCCTGTACTACAGACAGAGTCTCCCCTGTACATTCAAGGCATCGCAATCAATACAATTCACGAAGGTTCCAACCAGGAACAGATATCAATCAAGATTGCAAGTGGAAGGTATCATACAACATAAACACATCCTAAGTTATTACATTCATTCACTTTCATAGTTTTTACATCACAGTTTCCATTCTTTTTCATCCAAATGCAATCTAAGTTATTACAACATTTACTTACTACAAGTTTGATACATTGTATTCTTTTCATTTTCTTTAACCCTAAGCTATATAGACGGGGTACTGCTAGCTCTGGTCTCTGGGGTAGGGCGCTATCTGCAGAACTACGCCCTCGCCTTGCGCCGCCGCGCCGCACACGTGTGTACCTGTACCCCCAAAACAGCAACACGGGGGTGAGACTATTGTCCATAGTCCTCAGTGGGTTTAGCCACCCAAGAGAACCAGCTCAACCAACAGGTCTAACGAGGCACTGCAACATGTTAGTTCAACAATATACAAGCAACAGATATAATATTCAATTGAAAAAACCATGCATGCTCACGAAATCAACAATTGCATAAACCTTCTAATCTATGCAATTATTATCTTTAGTACGCTACTTATTTCTTAATCATGCTTTACTCTTGTCATTTAAATGTTTACCTTTTAGCTCTACGCTATTCTGTAAACTTGTAACCTGTTCTTACTATCAAGCCTATTCGTATTCCCTTAGCCGCTCTTTATTCTTACTTATTCTTTATTCTTTAGCACTTTGTTGCACTTTTTCATTGGCCATCTTTCCTAAGGTTGCTCTACCTTAGTTTCTCTATCCACCCTACTGCGGCTTGAGTCAATTCAATCGCGGATTATCCCGCTGCACATGTCAGCTCGAGGTGAAGGAACTCTCAGCATCCCACTCAGCTGGCAACTAGGCTCACCGTACTCTCTGTCCTACGCCGTCTGGCGGCTGACGAATCGCACCTCACCCAACAAACAAGGCCTAGGTCCATGACCTTAGCACCGCCGGCGGCGAAATCGTCGCACAAAACCCGACGACCAGTAGGTTCAGTCACAGCGGTAGGATCCACAAACTGGTAACTATCTCGGCGGCGAAATCGTCGCACACACGCCACGAACAAGGTTCATTAGCCCTGGCCGAAATCGTCGCACACACCGCCGACACCACTTGGTTGATCAGTCAACTTTGTGATTCCGGAATCCCATATCAATTTACCAAGGGTTTGGTCTTCAACCCATATGGAACATGACCTCTCTCGGTCTACACCCTTACTATTCTACACCCGCCTAATTACTAACATTAGGTTTTATTGGCTTTCACATTCTTAGCCTAGGGCCATTACACTAGATCATTTATTCTCTTCTAACCCTAGATTCACTTAACTTCTAGGTTAACGCATCTTTTACGCCCCCAACCCTAGGTTTACTTTAACTCTAGGTTATTATCTTTAACTCACCATCTTATGTTATCTAACATAGGTTCATGTCAACACTTGTTCAACCTATTTTATACACTAGGTTTTAATGCCACTCGATCTATAGGTTAACTTCATGTCCACCTACTACTGCCCTTTCTTAGGCATCCTACCGATGTACGTGCATTTAGTTATTTACCATATTATACTTATCACTTATGCTTAGCATTCTTTAGCTTATCATTATTTGATGCATTCCAGCTCTAAGCACTCTACAATTACTTCAGCATGCATCTATCACATAGCATTTATATACTGTTACTTCACAGGCTCTCTACTTAGCATTCTAGCTCTTTCATAACAACTCTATGTCGTTATGCTTTCTATACTACAACAATTAAGCGTATGCTTTCCTACTTTATGTTTGGCATACAAATACCTTTATGTCATGTCATAACAACATCATTTACAATGCTCACTACTATCATTCTATCACATATGCATCATCTATGTTATTATTAAACATGCATCAACATGAACGTTCCTATCACTTAGACTATAGGCGACCTCCCGCCTATCGTAACCATAACTCCAGTCCTTAATTCCGCCGTTCCGATTAGCTTTCGACACTTGCAATCGCCTCCCGCCAT
>NW_017892038.1:0-9531 GCF_001540865.1 Ananas comosus | reverse complement strand
GCTGATCTCAAAAAAGTCCAACTAAGACTCACTCATTCCCCAATGGTGACATTACCCACAAGCCCCAAGAAGGAGATAAAGAGATCAAAACTAGCAAAAGCCAAACAAAAATGGAGAAGAAACCATAGGGGAGGCAGTTTTTCTCACCTTTTCTCCACTGTCTATGGGTCAAAGGAGCTCACAAGGGGCTGGAGTGTCTAATATAGGTGTAATGCCAACAATTGGCAAAACACCCCTCCTGCGAAAACAGCCGCTCTGCACTGTGTACCGGTACACGGGTTTGTGTACCGGTACACCACCCACGAAAAGCCAAACCCGAGCCTCGGGTTTGCTGGGAAATGGTCTGTGTACCGGTACACTACCACGTACCGGTACAGCCATCGATCACGTACCGGTACAGCAAGCGAACCCGTACCGGTACGCAGCCCGCTGAAGGCAACCCGAGAGCTAACCAAAAATCCAACTTTTTGGATTTTGGTACACCGCTTCAATCCACAATTCTCGGGACTCGAACCATGGGTCGGAACACTGCCTACGACCCTTCAGAAAGTCTGAGATGGCTCGTCACACAGATCAAACACTCGAACCTCGCAATTTGCAAAGGTCCAGTGCGTCACAATTCTGTCTGGTAGTGAGATATGATGCGATCTCCATCTACATCATCATCGAAACTCCTTTCGATGGCTCAAACTCTTTTGACTCTATCCTAATAGAATAATTAATTGTTAATAATTATTTCTATTGGTTCCCACAATCCACCAGTGACGCCTAGCAGCATATAGTGGCAATCCAGTCAGAAGTGAATATCGGACTGAACCTCTAGGTGCAGTTACCGTACAATACAATCCTTCTATCGCATAGTTCCAACTGAGTGGAGGTCATGGAATATTCGTCAAACCCCATCACCCGTCATATGATAAATTTGATCAGACAGAAGCTCTTATGGTTACTCTTGGAAACATCTTTCCATACGCCATATTACCCCGGCCGAGGATTTCTGAGCTTTGCCTTACAAATAGCATAGAACTAATTATCTCTCTACCGAGAGCGATAGATCCCCTATAAACACACACCCATTCCTGATATGAACCGACTGCAGCCAACATATACTACTAAGACCCATGGCTAGGATCAGAGTTTGTTGCATAGTCAAACTACAGTAGCCTCATATTGAATGACCGTGGTGTCGCAGGTCTAAGGATCAGTTGTACTACTGCAACATCGAACCAGTTACTGACGAATGAGTAGACATCCATGTAACTGTTCGTAGTTGGTCACGCTCAGTACCGTTGTTCTCTAACTACCACCTGCATGTTCGCTCCAGTGTCCCTACACTGATGACTCGAGATTCGTCATCCCAAAAGGAAAGCGGCACACACATCAATCTTACCGGATCAATCATCGTCCCCATGATGATCCTCCGATTGAGAGCATTTATGAATTAATCACCAATAATATGTATCTCAAATTCTCAACTCTTGAGAATGCATATTATCATCTTACTAATTCAAAGGACGATTCATGGACACATTTAACATGAATGGAATAAAAAGCCCAATTATATAAATAATAAAGATTAAGTACAAATATATGTCCCATAGAAAATAAAATGCGTCAACCTGATAGTCTTCTAGGGCATACAACTAACATCGCTCTGCACCACGACCCTTGGGTTGAGAGTGTGGATACTTCGGGGGCCTCTTGGAGCTAGACTGTCCCCCCGAGCCGCCGCCCTGTCCTTTCTTGCCTTTGTCCTTGTCAAACGTCTCATGGTCCTCACGCTCGCAAGGGTTCCCGTGCTCGACCCATAGCGCGCGGTCTAATGCTGCCGCCAAAGTATGGAACTTGAAGGCATGCACCGTCTTGAATACACCGGGACGGAGTCCTCGAACAAAACAATCCGCCCGGTCCTGCTCTGTCACCGCCACGTCCGGAACGCAGCTCAGGAGATGGGTGAACTCCCGCTCGTACTCCCGAACCGTGCGGTTGCCTTGCTTGAGCTTGCGAAAATCTTCCCGCATCTTTCTCTTGTCGCTGTCGGGGAAGTACTCGGCGAACAGTAGCCTGCGGAACTCTGCCCAATCGATCGGGGGAAGCTCCGAAGATCGATCCTGCTTGACCCTCTTCCACCAGTTCCTGGCCCGCTTCTCAAAGCAATGAGCGGCCAAGTTCACCTTGTCCTTCTCCAAGGTGAAGATATCCTCAAATAGAGTCTCGATAGCCGTCAGCCAAGACTCCACCGCAGCTGGATCCACCACCTCTCCGTCGAATGTAGGCGGGTGAAACTTCGTGAACCTCGTGAGCGCCACATAGCCGCGCTCACGCTCCGCCTCCTCAGCCGCCATCACGGGGGTAGGAGAACTCGAACTCGCCGGAGGAATATCCACCGGTGGGGATTGCGCCACCACCGGAACCGACACGCCACCCACACCCTCGGCCGCATCAGGGGCACGAGCCGAAGGCGCAGGCGGACCGCGGCCTAGATCCGCTGCCGCAGCCGCCGCAGCAACCTGCTGCTCCAATAGCTCCTGGAGCCTATCGAACTGTCCTGTGAGCACCGCAACCTGCGCTTGCAACTCCTGCACCTCAGTAGGCCCAGCTGGCTCTGGCGCCACTGGAGGCACGGCTGGCCCGGGCACCTCTTGAGGTGGTGCCGGAACGGTCCTACGCACGTAGCATCTCTTTGGTGCCATAGCTCCTGAAACGCAAACAGTTGGTTAATTACTTAACCCAACAACATCGTCGTAATTACGAAACATAACGATTAACAACATCAATCAGGCGGTAACTTGCAAGTGTCTTAGTTCTCGACCTTCGGCATCGTGTTGTCGGCCGCCAACACAACACCTAAAGCCAAGAATTAATACCACTTGAATGATCTCTAGCCATAACTAGAGCACAACACAAACTTCAAACCCAATCAATTAGCTTCCGCCGCGTCATAGGTTCACGTCGCACTCACGCACCTACCACCTTAGGGTTAACCAACCTAAAGTCTCCTAGGTCATCCTAGACTCTCTCTTTTGCTTGCTCTTAACTCGCTCTGATACCACAACTGTCACGCCCCCGACCGCACTACCCGAAAACGGTACCAATTTGGTCCGGTTCGAGGGCGGCGGGCATGATGCCGGACGGACAGAGTCTCTCCTGCCCGCCCTAGGCTAAGCAACAACGAGATTGTGTACAACAAGTCCCCAGGAATACAACTTGAATTCATACACAATCAAACAATGATAATCGAGAGCACAAACAGTGCTATGTAACAACAAAGAGCAAGCGATACAAGTAATAGCATACAAGTATACAAAAGAGAGAAACTTAACTATTTGAGACATAATTGGAATATTAAACCTCTTCGATATCATTTAAAGTTTAACCATTTAATACAACTTGCATTCTTTTCCAAAATGAAGATACGTCATATACTCTCCAAAACCTCACCCTATACAACAACTACTCTCAAAATGTAAAAGCAGGGTGAACTAATGCAAATAGGAAAGTAAGCTATCAACTGATACTGCTAGGGCGCTAAGCCCTTGCCGCGATCCTCCCGCTCGGACGGGACACTCGAACTAGCACCTGCAACAAGGGGTATGAGAACTACGAATAGTTCCCAGTGGGTTCGGCCGCCGACTCCGCCGATCTACCCACTAGGTCTTAAGCAGGCATAGAGAGATATATATGCAATATAAAGAAAGCTAAGCTGAACTAAAAGCAGGAATGTAAACAACTATATCAAGCTATGCCTCAATCTGAAATCATGAATGCATGAACAATAAATAAAACTGGGTAAGTAAGCAACTATGAACAACAATAACAACTATGAAAGCTAGCTATCATGAGCAATAATAATGAGTATGACTCAATAGGTAACCAAATCTCAAGGTGAACTCGAGGTTCACAAGCATAACTCACGTGTAAATCTCATAGGGAAAGTCTCACTGAACTATTCCCCGAGACCGCCTGTGGACAGCACACTGACCGTCCAGACAGCACACTGACTGTCTCTCTAGTGACCAACCTTCGGAGTGCACAGCTTGTGGGGAGCGACCCCTCCAAGCGCAGACAGGCTATGTGAGCACGATCAACTCACGAACAACAGCAACCTACCCACTAGGGTAATCTTATCATAGAATCGAGGTATACTTGTATCCAATCTCATAGTGTCTCAACTACACTAATGTTCTAATATCAAGGTCATCAACCATCATATGTCACTCGTCATAGTTTTCTAACTAGATGCCACTCGTCATTTAGACTGATTTTCCACATTAGTTACATCATACTTGTTCTTTAGCAACATAAGCATTAATCATCTCATATAGGGTCTAGGTTCTTTATCAAATAATCATCATGCATACTAGATCATGAACCAACCAAGCAAAATACATTGAGCTACTAGCATGCAAGTATAAGCAATAATATCTATCTCTAGCCCTATATGAATATGCACAATATGCAAATAGATCAATATTACACTTAGACATAGAAGGTAGCTCGATTGCTTCGGGATGGTCACCACCTACCTTGTGGTAGTATCGTAGAGCTACTAAACTTGGCGTCGCGGTCCACGTGCGCCGCTTCAACACCCTGGGTCAAAACGAACCCTAGAGTACCCAAATCGGCTATATCTCCGCGCTCACTCGTCGGATCGACGAATCGTCTTCGCCTACGCGTTTAGGAGCATAGCAATTAGGTTTTTGACTCATCAAAATAGATCAATCCCTCACATTTCCAAAAACCCCAAAATCAAGCCCTAGGTTTGCAACAATAGAGAAATCATGGTTTCAAGCTCCAAATCTGAGATTGAACCTTCTCTTAAGCTCCAATGGTTTCCATTTGAACCACTCTTAAACAACAAAACCCTCTTTAAAACCTAGGTTTAGTATCTATGAGGAAACCATGAGTGCTAGCTTCAAATTTAGCTAGATCCATCATCTCTAAACCCAAGAGGTTCCATTAGAACCTTTAAAACCAACAAAAAGCTACAAACCCTAGAAATCTCATGTTTAGGGTTGAGGCTTACCTCTAGGGTTTGCTCCAAAGCAAGCCCTAGCTTGAGGAAGAGAGGGAGAAGAGCTTCTTCTTCTTCTCCTTGGCCTTCTCCTTCCTTTTCTTCTTCTCTTCTTCTTCTTTCTCTCCTTCTTCTCCTTCTTCTCCTTGTTCCACGGTTAGAGAGAGAGAGAGCTAAGTAAGTGTCACGCCCCGGGACCCAGCGGAAGCCCGCCCGGCGCGTGCCCAGACCCGCCATACGTCTAAAACGTATGAGGCGTCTAAAAACAACAATAATAAAAGCAATAATAAAAGACATCTAGGAGTATCAGAGCATAATAAATGTCTAATTGCTACAGCAAGGGATAAGGTTAAAACGTAAATCAACTAAATAAGACGATTTGTAGGCAAAGAAATTATTGAAGCGTTACCGAGCTGTTTAGCGGCTTGGCAGAAGCGGTTGCGCAAGCAAATGGATCGTTAATCCAAATGCCTCCCAATTTACTCTAGTTTGGGAGTATAAAATGTTTTGGGGTAAAAGATTCGGATTATACTTAATTAGAGGTTTATTAGGTTTAATTTATCTCGTTTGTACAAATCTTACGAGTAATCTCCGATAATCTTGTGAATCTTGATTCCTAATTCGGTTTAGGATTTTCGAATGGAGTTACACTTGCGGCGCTGCTTTTGTGTGGCGAGGTTGCCCGCGTGCTTTCGAGTTAGGCAGCGGAGGTTGCGCAAGCGTTCGTAGAAGAGGTGGTTGGGGCGCTTAAACTCTCTCTCTATACCTCTCTACTCTCTCTTTAGATCTCTCTCCTTACTTCCAAAGAGAGTGATCGTGGTACGCACGCACACACACCCACGAGCCCGACTTCCTCTCCTTCTTTCTTCGAAGTCGAAGAAATATTATGTGGGCTGTGATAAGTGAGGGCCGTCGAACTTTAGACTATTGAAAGCGGCCTCGAGGGACTTACAGGCAAACTCGAGTTTGAACTGTCAGTACAAGTCAAAATGAATTGAATTGTTCGATTGCTAGTGACCAAGTCAAAGCTGGGGCAAACCAGTGACTTTTGACATGGCTTGACGTTAAAAATAGTCTATCGAAAGCCTAAAATAAAGAGTGAGATACCCACAGTCTTTTTATACTTTGAAATTTAGATTGGAGTATTTTTATAAAGACTGTAGAGACGGTTAAAAGTTTTAAAAGACTCTGACACGTAAAAAACGATTAAATAGACGGGACAAAGGTTGTCTTTTAAAATTTAGAAGACAAAATTAAGGCTAAAGTCGTGTTCAGTGAAGACTGAATACAAAATGAAGATATTTAGGTTATTTTTATCAAAAGGTATGATAAAAATAAATAAAAATAAAAATATGGTTTTAGACCATACAATGTCTAAAGGGTAGTTATGTAGAGGTGGAAGTTATCTGAACATGCAGCTCTTGGTAAGAGATACGCACGTCTATACCTTCCTTGTACGCCTCAGGTATTCGGTGAGTAGTACAGACGCACAGAATAGGCATTGACACTTCTACTATAGTAAAAATAGATTAAGAGGACAACGTTGTGAACGAAGACGAAATCATAACCACAAAAAGACTGGCATTAAAAATAGTGGCAATAAGAAAGCGACGAGAAATAAAAAATTGAACTTTGTTAGTCAAAAGTACACTGGGAAGAAGAATGTTATTGATGTATAATCTAAGGATACGAAACTGAAACTAGATCTACATGAAAATAATGGCTTTGGGAAAAGGGCTCTGGAGGGAGATCGTTAGTTTGGAACAGGACTTCGAGGTGGACAGAGCAACGAATAGACGTACAGTTAAGAAAGAAAACTTTCATTTCTCCTAAATTGTAGTAGCTCTGTATCTCATAGAGCAGGTTTGTTCTTCCAGAGTACTTTTAAGAACATTCTCCCACCATCTCTTGTATTATTATTTTCCCGAAGTAGAAAGAGGAGCTAAAATTGCAGATAGCTCGCCTCTAGGTATTATTATCTTAATTTAAGTAGATTTATGCTGAATATCTCCATAGAAGGCGATACGCGTTGTACTTCTCTGCAACGAAGTTTATATTGAACAACCATTCTCTAAAGCAGTACATCTCTCTGAGGTTAAATTCGGTTTCGGGATGTCGCCAGAAAAGTAGATTCTGGAGCGCGTTATGGAGCAGCCTATTTGTATTAACATAACGGCATTCTCGAAACAGTAGTTAGAAGAGGAATACGACATCGTGTGACCTCGAGACGTTTAGCGCTCCAAGCTCACAAACTAGACACACGGCTCGATAAAGTCTGAAAGACTTCCCAGCATCTGACACAAGGCTGGGTACCGAGCGTAGGGCTCTTAACTCCCAAATTTGGACGTGGTTTTAGGGTTTTCCAACCTAACAACCTCATGAGAGCCTAATCGGAGTCGGTTCGACACATGGCCATGTCGGAACTACCAACATGGCCATGTCTTAAACATGGCCATGCGGAACTACCAACATGGCCATGTGTTATCTAAAAGACGGTTGGGCTCCGAGCCCAACCCGTCAAAGCGTCCTCCACATGGCCATGTGAAAGGGCACATGGCCATGTGTTACGTCTTAGACCCGACAAAGCACCCCCCACAAAAACGTTAACAACATTGGAGATAAATTCGTGTGGGGTCGGGGAAACACTCGAGAAAACTCGGCATCTAGTCACCTCTTGTCCACTCTTGAGGAGGGGAAACCTAAGAAGAGGTAAAAACTACCAAAGAAACACCCAAAACTAGAGAAAAGAGGAGAGAAAGAACGAAAACACCCAAAAGGTGGTAACCTCTTCGAACTCTAGAACCAACCTCGAAGAAACCTCTAGTTGGAAGCTGGGATCCCTTGAACCTTGAACCAAAACTCGAAAAACACTCCAATCATTCGGATTAGAAAAGAAACCTAATTCAAAAACCATCGAAGATGATCTAGTTTGGGATCTAAACCGTATAATCCCAATTTTTACCCCTAAAAACTAAACTCCTGAAACCTTGGTTTAACTAACCAAATCTTGTAACTAAATCCAACCTAAACTTCCTTAGATTGAGGGAAAAAACCCTAGCTCTCTCTAAGAAATCGAAAGCCACTCAAAAGAGGTTGGATCGTTATCTTCGAATTACTAACTCGAATCACAGCAAGTAAAGCCAATCCACTGTGAACAAAAGAATGGAGATCCCATGATCCTCCGATCTCCTGTGGAAGCAGCCTCGGTTGCTTCCCGAAGCAAATGGCAACCACCCAAACTGAAGTACTTTTACCCCGTTTTACCGGGGATACGGAAAATTTGAAAAGCATTTCATAAAAACTTACGTTTAAGTACGATTTATACTAAATACACTTAAAATCTTGTGAATTGTATGTACGTAGTACATAGCCTTTTAAACATGATGAATATCATCTCGATATACACATCTAACGTACGTTACACCTATCACGAAACGAAACGTTCAACTCTTGCATAGAGGTACTATCTTAATTCACTTAATACGTAGGACTTATACAATCGCGGTACGAACCTTGAGCAACTTGTTTTCACAGTACTTCTCCGTGAACTTTGATCATTTGATGATTTGACGTTGTATCTCTGTATAACTATCCGGTGATGTATAGACCATATAAGGTACAATCTCTGTACTGCTGTATCTCTATCCGATAACTCTATGAACTATATAAGGTACAAAATCTGTACTACTGTACTCTGAACTCTGTCTAGTAACGAACGAACGGTAAACACGAGTAAGCGTGTACGAACACTCCCAGCGAGGGATGTTCGGCCGTGAGGTCTCTATCAGTAGCGCTGTGTACGAGCGGCACGCCCTAACCCGCGGCTTCACCTAGCGGCACCCCCTCCGAGTAGGGATCTCACCCCTACAACTGATGGTACCCCGGTAATCCGTCCCGCCTCCGGTCTGTCGGAAGCCCACCCAGAATGTACTAACCCTGAATTACTGTCTTGCACGATACACTTGAAATTCTGATAATTTCACCTGAACCTGATCTTATCATTTGTTACTGGGGAAACGATAAAAATAACGTAACTCCTGTAGCCTAATCAACGTAAAGATACGAATACGTACAGTATGTGTAGGCACATGTAAGTACTATAGCAACGAAATAATGTATACGTTTAGTACGATTCATCTCTGACATACAATGTCGTTCAATGCAAAATGAATGGAAAGCGAAAAGATGGAAATATCAGTGACTGTAGAAAACATCGAAACCCGGAACACCACGTAAGTGACTTCAGTCATTAACGGGTGACCCTTGATAAAAATTATCAAGAGTGCGGGGACAAAATACCAAAGGGAAAAGTCTCGGAAGACGTGGCCGACTCCGTGCCCTAGCGCCGTTCCCCTAGCGAATCGATCGATCACTCCTCGCCATGAGACGGATCCACCAAATGAGAAAGAAAAACACTCAACTCTCTCTCATCCTCTAAAGACATAGATACATATCTCTGGTGGATACATGGATGAAAATCGTGAACGAAAACCCTCAAGGATAACATAAATGAAATA
>NW_017892037.1:0-9536 GCF_001540865.1 Ananas comosus | reverse complement strand
AATTCACTTCCTTACACAGAAAGCTGCACGTACCTCGGGTCCTCCCAACAACTCATATAGGGCTCTTATAGTACCTATGTCCAACTCAGAACCTCCCTACAACTTCATTGAAGTTCACATAATTCTCGCGTCTCTCTCGCCAAGCATGTAACGGCTACCGAAAGCCTTCTGCCATTGTGATTGTCTCTCCGTCTGTCACTGTTTAGATCGGCTTTCGCATCACGTGATCCTTGCTTGCCGGATAACCAAATCCACTCCTGTGCTTCGTCGTTGTGAGAACTAGCACCTCCTTTCCGGGGTCTCAGGTGCTATTTCATTTCCTTTGTTTGTTCTTTCCTCTGTTTCTCCGTTTCCGAAAGAATATGATAAGTTCGAATCAAACCATACGTTCCTCCTCCGTAACGAGTCTTAGTCGCACCCGCGACGCGATCCAATGACCCGACCACTCAAGTACGCATAGGACCAACAGAGCAAGTAGTAATGAGAATGCCTATTTTTCTACAAAACAACGAAACATCACTAATCATAACACAAAAAACTACAAAATAGTGTAAAAGGTTTCTAATCAACTTAGAAATTCACAAAAAACATTTACCATTTCTAAACAGATCAAAAATTGTTCATGTATTTGAGCTTTCCAAGAAAATCCAAAAATCCTATGTTCAAACATTCTATGATCTAATTTCAAACATATATGCATTATTCTAATCCTAAATGTTTCAAGATGAAGCATGGAGCATGTCTAATGTCAAACAAAGAAAAAACGATCGCAAGAAATTCTCAGTGCAAACAAATCTAATCTTCAATCCCAACAAAAGTTAAAAAAAATTAAAAAACTAGGATTTTGTAAGATGAAAAATTGAGGGAGAGAAATCTTACAAATTCTATGCAGTAAACTTGAGATCCGTGAGAATGATGTAGGAAATTTAAAAAGAGAAAGCATGAGTTGCTGATGGTTTAGAAGTGAAATAAACCCTATGCCGGTATTAAATCTGTTCCCAGACCTAGTACCGGTCCCGAACAGTCGCGTAACCGGTACAACAATACAAATTTTTGTTTTTAACCTTCGAGATTCTGTGTACCTCAAACCAATACTGATCTCCTTACCGACCCAAATACCTAGTAACAGGTACGCCCAGTGCCTGAATAATAGTCTTTTCACATCTAATTGATTCAATCAAGTTTATTTTCAAAAATTAAGATTTGTACCTCTACAATATCATATGAAATATAAAATATTAACATATTTCTTAAATTCATCACAACTTAAAATTAAGTCATGCAAAAATATCTAATGGTTCGAATCTATCAAGATTGTAATGATCAATAAAATGACTTATAGAAATTCAGACAAAATCGACACCAATTGCCTCAAAACAATGTCAATTTGAAAGATTTAACTAATAAAGCACCCCGAAGTGGCCTCTTGCATCTTTTACTATAACATCCTATAATTCCGAAAACATTCAAAATATTCATTATTCAACCTTTTCGGTTACATGATCAATTTTCATGCGGTAGCTTCACACACTATCGGACGACCGAATGGAGTCTTCTAACAATTTGGTAATTTTTCACACTTCCTTTAGGATGTAACTTTTCACAATCTTTCAAGCAAAGCATTGTTTTTTTCGTATCAATTGTCATATTGTTTTTTTAATGATACAAACTCTCCCTAAACTAAACAATCTCGCATCTGAAAGAATAATGACAATATTTTAGTCGCATCTAGTAAATAACCGTCATTATATTCAAACATTCACAACAGAGATAGTTTAATCACACCAAGAAATCAATATTGATTACCATAATTGATGAACATATGTACTAAAATATCAATATAAAATTATCGTCAATAACAAAAAATAAAGTAAAATCGATAATAATATGAGATTCAACTCGAAATGAATGAATGAGAAATTGACGATGTTCAAGATACTTTTCAAATTTACATTTCGCAATGAAAATCAAGTTTTAATTCCCATGCAATGAGTTCAAAAATTTTCCAAGCACCATTCCTTAAAAGATTCAAAAACAATTCCAAATAAAAAAGATTAGTCAAACAAAAATTAAATGCAATGGTTAACAAAAAAATCAATAACACCAGTCATAAACACTATATAAAAAGAAACAAATAAAACTTTTAAGATAAAGAAATATATCTACCTTTCTGAACCACAAATTTGTCAGATTGTTTGTTGTTGGTTGTTCGTAGACACCGTTTGTTGACTTTTATCAACCTCGTCTCCGTGTTGGCATTTAACTTTGTAAGGAATCTTTTGATTGGCTTTGATTTTGGATTGACCGGGTAACTTGACTCGATTAATTGCTTTTGAATCCGGGGGTTGTCGAGTATTGAAGATGCCGCTTACAACCTGCTTAAAAATGCCGTTGATTTTTCTCTTTTCTACCGGCCATTTTTTGATGTCATCGCTTTGATTCCATCTAATATGGCAAAACACTCTCCTTTAAAATTTGTCGAGAATTATGTTTTTCATTTTGCATCCTTCTCAATATAATCCGTTCATATTCAACCCCAGTTAGTTGCTCCACTTATCTACATATAATCTCAGACTTCTGTCGATCCTCGAAATACGAGAGTTGGACTTCGTTTAGAATCGACCAAGGGTCGTGTTGGTGAGCTTCGGAAAGGCCGAAGATGTCTAAATCACCAAAAGTGCATTAGAAGCGAGTCCACCAGAGCAGACAGTGCAAATCTGCACTCTGGCAGATCTGCTCTCGGGGACTGGTCCCTGGTGGGAAGGACCGGTCCCCGAACGTGGTCTGGCAGGGTCTGCTCTCAGGGACCAGTCCTTTGTAGGGAGAGACCGATCCCCCACAGCGGGGTTTGCGGCCGAGGGTTGAGGCAACCGATCCCTGGCCAGTGGGACCGGTTCCCCAACGCGTGACCCGGGCTGAAGGCTCTCGGGGACCGGTCCGAGGTCGAGGATACCGGTCCCTACGCACGCAGAATGCCCAGTAAGGGCAGTGCACAGAGGCAAAAGTGGAGGGGGCTGTTGGGATATTGTTACAATATGAGGTGTATGGGACCTCTCCTCTCTCTCATTCCCTCTCATTTTTCCCTCACTCTCTCACACTCTTTCTCCCTCTCTCTCTCTAGAAAGAAAAGGAGAAAGAGAAGGAAAAAAAAGAAGAAAAAGGAAGGAGAAGAAGAAGGAGATCAAACTAGAGCAAGCTTTGGACCTCTCCCTCTTCCTCTCTTCTCTCTTTGAAGCTAACATAGAGGTGTCTAAATGCGGGGGCGAAGTCGGATTTTTCATTCGTCAAGCGGGTGAAAAGATATTGGCAAAATAAGACCGACCAAGCTTCATTTGGACCAAGAAGGCTAAAGCCTCATCGTAAAGTCCGTTGGAGGGCGTTTCTAGAACCTTCGTACCCTCAAGAGGTGGGGGGTGTCTACCCGAAGCATCCGGATTTCTTTTTATGTCTAAATTATATATATGCTTGATCATATTGCATTATAGGATTAGTAGATAGTTGCAAATTTTAATTCCTTGCATGCTTCTTAGTAGTGTAACTATGAGTTGGACACATGGACTAGGGTAGCATGAGGATTGGGTCTTGTGACATGGAAATCCTATAATGGCATAAAGAGCTGAAATTGGACATATGATAGCCTAGTAGAGTGGCATTGAACTAGTGTAGTTGGAACACTAATTGGACGAGTGGCATGTCAACTAGTTAAAGAACATTACTACAATGACTAAACGAGTAGCATCGATTCTAATGTAGTAAACATGACATGGTCCTTGGGATGGTAGAGATCTCGGCATCTAGGATGCATTGTATACGGTACAGCAGAGGCACTCTGACCCTTGTAGATAGGGTATCCTCTTGTGAGGATTGGATCATACTCACTAGTCTGTTTTTGCTTGTCGGTGGTCGCTCCACCGAGGCACGAGTCTCCGGAGTACTTCACTAGGGGCAGACGTAGTTGTCCCGCAGACGGTCTCGGTGTGCGAGTGCAGCTTCTCCTCACCTATGAGATTGAGAGTGAGTCGAGGGCTTAACCTACGGGTTAGCCAAGTAGATTGGGTAATAAACATGAAATGCATAGTAGACTTGCATTATTACCTTGAGTAGACATAGTGTATGTTGTAGTTTGCATTGCTATGTACTTTTCTATACTCATGACATGATACTAGCATGATAGTAGTTGTTGCATGCATCGTTATCATTGGTGGCATGATAGAGTAGTTGCAGTTTATTTCTCTATCTATCTATCTATCTCTCTATCTGTGCCAGCTTAGACCTAGTGGGAAAACCGGCGGAGTCGGCGGCCGAACCCACTGGGAACTATTTTTATATAGTTCTCACCCCATGTGGTTTTGGGGTACAGGTACACACAGGGGCGAGCCGAGCGAGGATCGCGGCAAGGGCATAGCGCCCTAAGTGAGTAGTTAGTAGCTTTCCTTTTTGCATATAGAGTACCCTCGTGTACTAGAAGATGTATATTTTGGATAGGCATTGGAGAGCTATGATGTATTTTGGGAAAAACATGTATCTACATTTTGGAAGATGAAAATGTAATGTAACCAAATGATGTAACTATTGAATGGTTGTAATAGTTAGACTATCTCTCTTTATACACTTGTACATCCACTCGTGGTTCTTGCTCTTAGTTGTAGTGCACTTGTGTGCATCGTATTGATCATGTATGTTATTTAAGCAATTTTCTGGGCGCTTAATTGTACTTGATCTAGTTGTTTAGCCTTGGGCGGACAGAGGAGGTCCTGTCCGTTCGGCGTCCGTCCGCCATGCCCGGACCGGACCAAATTGGTAGCAGTCTCGTGGTGGAGGCGTGACATTCTGCATGGAGCTCATTCGGAAATTCTATATGCGCGGAAAGGTTCTTGCAGAGGATCAGGAGACAGGGACATCAGCTTGAGATGCATGTTTGTGGAAAGAAGATCCATGTCACCCCCTATACTATTGGTGAATTATTTGGGCTGCATGTGGATACCTCCGGTCTACACTATACATATGGAACAATTCAGCAGCCATCGCACTAGAACACGGTAATAAATGCTATCTGCAAGGCAGGAACGATGACGAATCGATTGTATGTGTAATCCAAGGATTCGAAGCCCGACTATCACATCCTGTCCTTGGTGATCTATTATAATGTGCTACCGACGATCAGGATCAAGAGGATTCGTTGGGATCGTCTAGTTCTTCTCTACCTTCTTGGCCACCTGGAGTGTGCTGACGGTTTGAATATCAATGTTCTATTTTTGATGTGGCAGAAGATGGCACATGTCATTCAGTCTTCAAGGCAGTGTGAGCTACTTCCATTCCCTATTCTCATTACGAGAATTTTGCAAGCAAATGGAGTAGACATCACATGCAACAAGTATGACTATGGCCTTGCGCCTATTGATGGAGTGACATTGGCCAAGTCTATTAGCATGTTGAAGACCTTCCAGCAAACAAAAGCCTATACCACAGCTACTTCTGGTTTAGCCGCTCGGCATGCAGAGCGCGAGGGATCGTCCAACTTAGGGGGAGTAATTACTGTTGAATCGCTCCACTATAAGGTTCGATCGATCAAAAAGCGGGTTGAACAAGGATTGAAGATGGAAGAAAGATTCAAAAAGGTAGAAGTTGGTAGAATTATCTAAGGTGTATTGGAGATCCTTAGATAATTCTAAACTAGATTTGGTAGAGTTTTACCATGGATTTTGGGATTTTTTTTGTAGAACAAGAAACCCTAGGGTTGGATTTGGGGCTTTTGTTCCTATAAGGTTTGGAACTAAATTGATCTTGCAAATCTCTAATTGAGGGGTAAATCGACGCGGGGGACAAGTTTGATTTGGATTATGACAAGGTTACAGCATCCAAATGGGAGATTTTGCCGAATTATGTTCGTTGGCTTGGGGCAAGCTGAATCGGTATCAGAAATCAAATTGCTTGGAAATCCTAGCAATTGCTAGCTAATTGCTAAACAAGGTGGGTGATGCTCTCCAAAATGATTGGATTTCTTCCTATGTTTTGTTGTCATTTTGTTCATATGTGTATATATGTGAAAATTCTATGCGTATAGGATTATTATTGTATTTTCCTTACATGCTTCCTCCAGTAGGGTTGGTCAAATTGGATTGAGAATTCGGTACTTGGATGCATGAGGATTGGGTCATTGGACATTGGGAATCCTATGATTGCAATGAACTAGAATGTGAACTTAGAAAATATTGTGAAATATTGGTGACATGAACTTGATAGCATCTTGACTAGTTGTTTGGACGTAGAAAACAAAGTGAAATATCAGGTATCAATGCGAGTCTAAACATGAACCTATTGACGGACGTATGGATTGGGCATCCTATTGTGCATGTAGAGAATATGAATTTTGTGTGTCATGATTGTATAAGTGAGTTATTGCCATAGTTGCACAGTATTTGAGATGAGCATGCGAGAGATTGAAATAGATCCTCTGGACTATGCTAAGGATCGGTAGATTTTCGTATATTATTACTCTGGTCAGTAGGGTGTCCTAGAGATGAGAGGACTGAATCATACTCACATTGTCTGTTTGGTATTGGTGGTCGTGACACCACAGGAAGTAAGCTTCGGAGTTGTCATACATGGATTAACGTAGCTACCCAGCATGCAGACGGCTCTAAATTGGTGATAGTCTCCGTGGGTCCTGGTATTGTAAGTTTGGCTTGACTTCGCATGAGCGGACATGATTGGATCATGAGGTAAAAGAGAAAGTCATTTGAGTATAATAGATCATATCTTTGGGTACCTAAAGAAGTCTTGTAGTAACATTACAAAAATGCCCTATATTAATACGAATGTTCTCATGAATCTTCTGTACGCCTCTATCCTGGAGGCCTACCTATATTAATATGAATGTTCGGCTCGGCAAAATAAAGGTTGCTAGACTCATTCGGGCAGGCAATTGGAATTATGATCGTGTGGAATTATGATGGTGTGGTCGAGTGGTTTGGGGCAATTCTTGCTCATAACATTTGCAAAATTTTGTTAAGTCCTGAAAATAGTTATGATGAATGGATTTGGGCTCCTAAGAAAGATAGGAAGACGTTAGTTAAATCCATATATCATCACATTAATCAAGGTTCCTATGTCCCTCAATCAACTAAGTGGAAAGTGTTGTGGTCCTTGCCGGTTGCTCCTCACGTTATTTACTTTTTATCGAAAGTCCTCAGGAATAGGCTACCTACCAATAAGTGATGTTACTCGCTAAATTCAGCCCCGTCTCCTTTTTGCATTTATTGCTTCTCTCCGGAAGATCAAAACCATATCTTCTTGGATTGCATAAATCCTAGAAGAATTTGGGATGTTGTTACGTCATCCATTTGCATTTTGTTTTCTTTCAACTGTGACTGGATTATTGACGGGTGGATTGATGAGGGTAAGAATTTGTCGTTCATCCAGGCATAATTTATCTGTGCCTTGATAGCCAACACTTTTTGGCAAATCTGGAAGGAACGTAATGCCAGACAATTCTCCAACAATTCCTCTCTGGTCGCAATCATATTGCGCCACATCATGCATTTGACTTTGGATTATATTATAAAAATCCCTTCATACACTACTGAAAGCTCCAATGCGAACAAATGGTGTCTGCCACCAAATGGTAGGATTAAAAATAAACACTTATGCGTCCTTCAAATCTGCAGAAGGTATTGCTGCCATTGGTTACATAGCTCGTACTAATTTTGGCCATGTTGTGTTTGCTGCAGGCAGACCGATTAAGGCAAACTCAGTATTGGAAGCTGAGGAGGCAACGAAGGAAGTTATTGAGGAGGCGCATCAACATGGGATTCAACGAATGTGTTTGGAAAGTGATTCCTTTCTTTTTATACAGTGTCTGCAACAAGCCCAATCACCTCCATGGCTTCTGAGAGCTCTGGTGCTTAGCATATCTAGCATTATAAAGAATTTTGTGCTACCCGCGTCCTTTTTGTTAAAAGGGAGGCAAGCATGGTAGCCTAATCGGTTGGCTACCAGAACTAACTCAACTCAACCTTCTTTATTTACTGATGCAAATCGGCATCCAGAGTTATTTCGCATGTTAGATAAAGATTTGGACATTTTTTTACTTTTCTGGTGACAAAGATGTATTTTCTATTGAACTTTGCTCTGAACGCCTACACTTTGGTACTATATTTTAATACAGCTTCTTGCCATTTTTTGGTTATGAAAATTTAGTTTTTCGAAAAAAAAAAGAAGCTAAACTCCAAGAGTTTAGCCACATACCATAGCTTATTGTTAATGTTTTACAAAATAGAGGAGGTAAAACAAGATAGAGGCAAGACATAAATCTAAATGGCACACTTTGGAATTAAAGAGTACATGAATGCAATAAACATGAATTACAGAATAATTTGGAAGCAAGGGAGATGATAGTTACCAATTAAATATGACATAAATGTAGCACACGAGATTCTTTGCATATCAACAGCTAGAGACTAGTTTTAGAAGTGCTAAAATACCAAGGTTGAAAATACCATCAATAAAAAGAAAATATGCTATAAAACCAAGTAGAAATATGGGAATAATAAATAGGTATGAAAGATACAAAGTGGATAAAAAAGAAGATGAAAGGGTAATCACTGGAGCTTAATATTAATGCATATGGTGTCCCTATTTAAGCTATGGGCACGTATAGTATGGGGTAAAAGCAGGTGAAAATTAGTCTGAAATATTTTATAGCTCATTAAATTTCTTTGTTATGGCAAAAAATGATATTTAATCAGGTTAAAATTTACCCCCAATTTACCCCCAAAGTGGGAGTAAACTTAGGGTACGTTAATGCTTCGAAATAGAAAGGGGTGAAAAAAATTGGGCATCTTTTATCGCTATACAAAACCTCCTCTCTTTCCTATTTCTATCACTATTGCCATCAGCATGGTCCCATCTCTCCCTCAAGGCCTCAATCCATCCCGATCCCATCCTCATGGAACGAATATTTCTTCTCCTCTTGCTTCTTATCTTATTGTACAACGGCCGATGCATCTGTTCATCTTTATCTACAACGCCACTTTTTCTCTTGTTCTTCTTCTCCTCCCTCCACCCCAATCTTAATTTATTCTCATGCTTAGATGNAGATGTATTTTCTATTGAACTTTGCTCTGAACGCCTACACTTTGGTACTATATTTTAATACAGCTTCTTGCCATTTTTTGGTTATGAAAATTTAGTTTTTCGAAAAAAAAAAAGAAGCTAAACTCCAAGAGTTTAGCCACGTACCATAGCTTATTGTTAATGTTTAACAAAATAGAGGAGGTAAAACAAGATAGAGGCAAGACATAAATCTAAATGGCACACTTTGGAATTAAAGAGTACATGAATGCAATAAACATGAATGCGATAAACTAAAGAGCAACAAAAAATTAGAGAATAATTTGGAAGCAGGGGAGATGATAGTTACCAATTAAATATGACATAAAAGTAGCACACGAGATTCTTTGCATATCAACAGCTAGAGACTAGTTTTAGAAGTGCTAAAATACCAAGGTTGAAAATACCATCAATAAAAAGAAAAT
>NW_017892036.1:8327-9579 GCF_001540865.1 Ananas comosus | reverse complement strand
TTATGTTAATTTCACAATTTTGAGAAATATTTATTTCATTTTCTTTAACAAAATATGATGATAAAATGATACAATTTATTTCTAAGATCTTGCATGATGTGTGGGATTTTATTTTATATGCATCAAGAATTCTCATTGATTTTCGGTTTAAAAATTTTGAAATTTTGAATATCCCTGAAATTGATTTTTCAAAATTCATTTATGAAATTTTATTTGAAAATTTTTTGTGAAAATAGGTTATTTGTGATGATTAAATATTATGAAATACCCTTACATTTTTCTTGGATTTTTCGGGCTGCGTTTAAAATTTTTGAAAAATTTCTGGCTCGGAGACCGGTCTCAGGGAAGAGAGACCGGTCCCTCCGCCCTGACCGATATAAGGGTTTGCGGTCCGGTTTCTTCTCTCTTTACCAAACTCGCTCTACCTTCTCCCCAGGGTCTTAAACATACCTAGGGTGCTTTTGCTTCAAATCTTCATCAATTTCAACTTGATTTTGGTATGATTCTCGGATTTTATTTCATTGTTATCCTAGAATCCGAATTTATGCTTTATTTTTAATTTTTGGAGGATTTGTCCATTATGTTGTTAGATCTTTTCATTTTTCCCCTGATCTTACCTCTCGACGTGTTAGTCAACATTTTTCATGCATTATTTCATATTTTGATGCAATTGTTTGGTTGTTTTTGCTATTTTTTATCAAGACCTAATTTTTCAAATTTCTTTAAAATTGGGATTTTACTGATTTTTGATGCTTGATTTGTCTATGCTTTTCATGGTTTTGTGGCCATAGGATTATCTAATATTTATATACCAATTTGCTGAAATTTTTGTTTTTAAGAAAATTTTATATGTAAATTTTATTATGTTTAACAGGTAATTTTCAAAAATGTACTCGTGGATTCTCGTGCTTGTTGTCCTTATGGCTGGGGGTGGTCGCGGTAGCAAGCGACAGCGCTCCTCGGCTAAGAGGCCGGTTGAGCAACAACCGGAAGATGAAGGGAGTGAGTATGCCCCGGGTGATGAATCTGAGGAGGACGAGCAGGATTGGGAGACTTTTGTTCCTGAAGTTTTAGCTAAGGATAAGGACGCTGGGAAAGGCAAGGGCAAAGGAAAAGCCGTGGATAAAGGCAAAGGAAAGGCGACTGAGCGTTCCGGTCGTCGTAAGTCCGGGGGTGTTGAGATTCGAGAACCGGGCTCTGAACCACCACGTCGCAGTCTACAGGATGTTCCATCTAATCGACGGTCAATGTA
>NW_017892036.1:1854-5747 GCF_001540865.1 Ananas comosus | reverse complement strand
GAGGTTCGGCGCGTGGATCTCGCGTGAAGCCGAGGATTCGGTGGACGCTTCGAGGAGTTGAGGCGTTGACGCTGCGAGGAGTTGCAGCAAGGTCGATTGGTGGATTCCTATCGATCGAGGACCGGCAAAGATCACCGTCAACGAGAAATCGGTAAATTGAGTCGTGTGTTTTTGTCGAAATCACTTGTACTCAAGTTTTCTTAGTGGATTTTCTTTGCGTGATCGGTCCCGTGGGTTTTTCACTCCGAATTGGAGTTTTCCCACGTTAAATTCTCGGTGTGCTGTTTTAATTTCCGCTATTTTGTTTTGATTGCATTGAGATTTTTCGAGTTTGCCGTATTTACACCTATTCACCCCCCTCTAGGTGTTACTTACCTTTTAGATCCTCGGGATCCATATCTTACAGCCCATCAGTGCACGGAAGGAGTGCCACCTGCCTCGTCAGTTGCATCTGCCCCAGAGATTCGGCGGCAATCTGGTAGAGTTCCATCTGCTGCTGCCGCATCTGCGGGGTGTGTGATTTGTGGTGGATCCCACCGGGCGCAGCGGTGTGCGCGGCGAAAGGGAAGGTGTTATTCTTGCGGGCTATCTAGCCACGTGAGATATGGTTGCCCCTTGCGCTATGGACGACCCCTGCCGATGGCGACAGCATTCTCCTCTCTGGGACAGATGGTTGACGTGCAGCCTTCGGCACAGTCTGGGGAGCGAAGGGTGGTAATTGGGCAACCGGAGAGTTCGCAGGGAGTGCTAAGCAGCCCTGGATACAAGGCACGAGTTAAGGAACCAACTGCTGTTCGTGATGTCACCGCAGGTATGATTTAATTAAGTAATCATACACATCAGCATGATGTAGTTTTGAGCAATTGCATGCATTTGCTTTGTGGCCTTTTACTACTATTTAGATGTTAGTATAGTAGAGACCAGGGCATAGGTTGGTGTAGCTACCCTAGCATGCGTAAGTTGTAGTGGTATGTCACCTAAAGGAATTGGTGATTGGTCAGTACCGGCGAGTTGCTCGTGACGAGCCGAGAGCGAGACCCCTTTGGGGATCTGTGCATTGTAGAGTGAGGCAGGGTATACCTAGCCATGCGTTGCTTGTAAACAGTCGGTAAAGGTGTAGTGGTAAGGCATTCGGCGGAATCGCTTGCCTAGTCTCCCTCCTATAGACTAGGACGAGTTCGGAGATTAATATTCTCCGTTTACTTCCCCGACGATGAGAGAGGAAAGCTTTAGGAAAGGTTCCCCGAAGCTGCGGCAAGTAAACTGCCCTGTGAGACGATACGAGCAGGAATTCTCCCGTGTCGTGAATTGCGTCCGAAACGTAGTGCGGGATGACGAGGTTATGGCTGATTTCCTTGTGCGGAGATTTCGACCGGGCGTTGTCGAGATTGTGCACGTAAGGAAGTGAATTATCGAAATACGAGGATTGGACTTCGTGTGGAATTGACCAAGGGTCGTGTTGGTGTGCTTCGAAAAGTAGAAGATGTCTAAATCACCAAAAGTGCATCGGAGTTGGAGTCCGCGAGAGCAAATAGTGGAAACCTGCACTTGGCGGAGTTTGCTCTCGGGGACCGGTCCCTAGCAGGGAGAGACCGGTCCCCGTAGCTGATAGGTACGAGGTTGCTTGCTGCAACCGGTCCCTGGGCCAGAGGGACCGGTCCCCCGTGCGCGAAGTCAGTGAGAAGAGTAAAATTGGCTGTCGCGGAAATATAGCTCTCGGAAACCGGTCTCTCGAGCAGGAACCGGTCTCTCGAGCAGGAACCGGTCTCTCGAGGACCGGTCTCTCGGGCAAGGACCAGTCCCCGTAGCTCGAAATTGCCCGGTTTGGGTAGTACACGTTTTGGAGTACGAATGCAATCCCGAACCTCAGAAGTGTCTTCTGTTAACATCTTTAAGATGCGGGGTTGTAAGTTCTCACCTGGCATGATAGTGTGCCCGGCGTGGCGAGGTAGGCGTGCGTACGATCGATTGCAGGGTCGTGTTGTAGGCGATAGCCTCTTCCTCTCCGAGGCATTTTGTGGGTGTGACATCTACAGAATGGTCTAGAGAGTGAGTGGTGAGAAAGTGACAACGGAGGGTTCGCGGCGAGCAACGAGTGTCCGTGAGTACGCGACCTTGGTCAAAGGACCTTGCATGCATTCGTTGTGTAGTCGCTTGCTATCGTCGATGCATCGATGTAGTAAGGACCAAAGTGACGGGTAAGTGTAGATACCCGAGCATGCTTCCGCGTGAAAGCGCAGCGCCTGCTGGAGTGGGTGGAGAGCTAGATGGTACTAGCAAAGTGCTGGTAGTGGATTCTAGGCAGGAAGTAAGACCCCTGATAGGAACGGAATGGAGAGGCGACTCTCAAAATAACGGGTAGTGGATTGCGAGAGTTGCACCGACGTTGAGAGTACCCAAGTAGTTTGAGTACCTCGGACGTAGCCCCGGTAGACTGAGCGGCGAGAGTAGAATCACTGTTGAGACAGTGGTTGGTCGGTTATCAAGTTATGGCCTCGAACTGAGGTGACTGAGTTGTGCTCGTGTGATCGCGTGCCTAGGCAAAAGTGCCTAAGGCTAGATTTTGGAATAGGGCGCTAGAGAGGCGTACGACGTGCGAGTGTAAGTACTCGTGGAGTGCGGAGTGGATCAGCCGGAGGAGTGAGATGGCTGTAGCACTATAGCATTGCTAAGTGTGAAGCGGGCCATGGATCACTCGTAAGGCTGGTGGCTCACACTAGGTGCTTAGGAGCCGATACTGGTACATGTGACTCGATAGAGTATGTCGTGTAGGACGACGACGGCGGGTAGTGCTTGGGGACGACCCGTGCCTGGACCATTTGTGGATTATGGAGTCTGGGCCCATTGGGCAGGCACAGTCAGCTGTGAGAGACAGCAGCCCAATGTAAGGCAGAGTTTTGGTCAGGACGGTAGTCCGAGCTTAGACCCGGGAGCGTGGAATGCCACGCGTGGATCATGAGATCGAGGATACACCTAGTGTGTAGTGAATCAACCCAAGGATTTGACGTGGTTTGGGGTCTTAGTTGCTCCTGGTTGGAGTGTGTGCGAATTCTCCAATGAGAATTTCGCCCAATAATGATGATTGGGTCTACGCTGGTCAGCGAGAGACGCTACGTGTAGTTGAGACTGGTTTAAGCGATAGGTCTACGTAGGGTTGGTGACCTGTGGTTCACCTATGGATTTGATGAAAGTGGTTGAGCGTGTAGCCTCAGCGATGGGTGTGGCCTAGATTTACGAACGGGAGTTCATGTGAATTCGTTGCAAGAACGAGTTGATGATGATCGTGGCATATGGTATTTAGGGATATACTGCTCGTGCGAGACATTGAGCTATTGGAAGCCACGAGAGGTAGAGGACTAAAGTTGATGCTCCTAAGTGAATTGGAGCTTGAGGATAATGCTCTTTTATGGATTGAGATTAGAGATGTGCCGGAACGTGTTATCTTATAGTAGAGCAAGGATCCGGTTGAGGATTGGAGCACTCGCGATTGGTCGTTGCTTCTAAGCAATGCCGGTGATCGAATCGGAGTGAAATTTTACTGTTGGATGTATTGTCACGCCCCGGGACCGATACCAATTTGGCCCGACCCGAGCACGTCAAACAGACGCCGAACGGACAGAGTTTCCCGTATCCGCCCAAGGCTCATCACATGTACATTTTCATCAATAGAGAAAAGCACTAGCGGAAACATACACAAACGGCTTACACGAGGGTAAGCAATAGCCACGAGTGAAAGATAGGAAACTAGCATTCATTTTGTACTATGATTCAATTTAGATCATATACATTGCATCCAACTTGTACATTTACGAATTCTTTACATTTCATTTCATCATTTCTTTCTTACATCACATTTACCTCAAAATACACATTACATTCTTTTCTTTACATCA
>NW_017892036.1:0-753 GCF_001540865.1 Ananas comosus | reverse complement strand
TGTGCTTGTACCGGTACAAGGTTGATGGTTGTACCGGTACAGCCATCGGAGCTTGTACCGGTACAGAGCCGCAGAGCCCAGCAACCCGAGCCTCGGGTTTGGATTTCGTGGACCTTGTACCGGTACAAGGGCCCGTGTACCGGTACAAGGCGGCAGATTTTGAGCAGTTCGAAACTTCAAGGGCTTTTTCGCGATTGTAGCCTCTCTATAACAGCACCCTCGCCCCTTAGGGCTTTTCTTGTGCTGGAACCACAGGGAAACAAGGTGAGGAGCCCATCCATTCCCTCATTTTGATTTTCCTTGGTTATATTGGAGATTTTTGAGGATTAATGCCTCATTTTGCTTCTTGTTGCATCTTGGAGGCCTTTTCCACCATTGGAGAGGACTTGGAGCTTTGTTGGAGGCTTGTTGGAGGAAAGATCTTCCACCCCTTTTGATTTGGAGTCCAAGTTGAGACTTCTAGAGAGGTTAGCAACATGATTTGAGGTTTTGATCCATGTTTTGCTAAGTTTTTTAGATGAAACCCTAGAATTGATACTTAGGGCTTATATTTGGGCATTTTTTATTTAGGGCTTTTGGACCTAAATTAGTTGGTTTAGAACCTTCCTTGGGCTTGGATTGAAAAGGATTTAGCTCTCTTTTGGAGCTTAAGAGAGATTTTCCACTCATTGGGTGAGTTTTAGCCCTTTTGCTAAATTTGTAAAAGTTTGATCTTATAGTTGATCGTAATGCCCTTGTATCTTTTCGCTCAAT
>NW_017892035.1:0-9613 GCF_001540865.1 Ananas comosus | reverse complement strand
GCTGCTGTAACCGTAATCCCTTACCTTTTAACCGGTAATACAACTGCAGATTCGGACAGCAAGGTAGTGAATTTCACATCTGTCTCAGCTATGAATCCCAGCACGACTCCTGGGAGCTTCTGAGTGTGTCTAGAGCTCAGAGAAGTTCTCCACCATTCTCTCTTTCTCGCTCTAGGTTTTTCATCTCTCTACATCGAATTCGCACGATTTCGCTCGGTCTCGCGCACCTTGGTTCTCGTGTTCCCAATGGCAAGAGCCTACGTGACGTGTGAAGGGAAGTGTTTTGGAGAGCTTTTCGCAAAGCTCTGGACCAGTGGTTGCTGTTGGAAGCTTGAAAGTAAAACGACTTGATGTTCGGGGTTAATCCGCACTCCTAAGTCGTTTCGATTTGGATAAGCATTCAGATTCTGCTCTTGGTGGCTAAACTGAGAATCACATTTATTATAATAATTAGCGTAATGAACCTCCTTATTACTCAGGGATCAGCTATTTAAAGCTTATTGGGAACCTAGTTCCATTAATTAAATGAATTGGAAAATTAAACCGAGTTTTTCCGCAACTGATCAAGTTCGCTTTTCTTCGCAGAGTTTTCGGGAAATCTTATTAAGCTATCTATACCTGGATCTGGTTAGAAGGCTCTAACCTAAGTAAACAAAAATTTCAAGTAGAAGTCTGAAATTGCAAAATTCCGACTAAAAAGTGCTAAATATATGACAATTTATGCCGTGGTTCGATTTGCTCCGCAAGCTAAGATGTGCGAACTGAGCCTTGACAATCGTTCGTTTCTGACTGGAAGCTCTTGAGGACTCTCTTGAGATTACATAGTTTTCCAAAACAGGGATTTAAAAGAAAAGTTACTTTTAGCATAATGGAATTCTAGTTCGAAATCGGACATTTTCGCCAGATTAATGCCCGATCTTGATGTCTTTTTCAGCAGCATTGGCTTGTCGTTGAGTCCGTTTGCTGGACTATTCTTGTGATAATCAGCCAGTACTATGGTTTACCATAACCAGATGCAAGACTCCCCTAAGTTTCTATATTACATAAATTGATAAGTTGTAATCTTTTATGAATGATTAAAATTAGACGTGCATCTATATATAGTGGATATTATACAGTATGTATTGAAATCCGCCAGCAGAAAAAGACTGATTTTCGCCAGTTGATGCAATTTCTCACTTTTAACATTCCAATCATCCTCTAACTTATCCAAACACTTGTTCTAACCTTTTAGAACATGTAGGAGTGATCCACACACCATTCCACATACTCGAACTCCGCAGTTTGCAAAAGTTCAGTGTATTACATACTATGAGCATACTACACATAGTTTTACAATTCTACGGCAACATTGAGAACATAGAGGGAATTCACCAATGCCGGTGAGGTCAAACCCACCAATTAGTCGACGTCTCTTGTCGATTGCACGAGCGAAGACTATCCGTAGTCTCCAAGCACCCTAACAATCAATCCAAAATCAGCTAAGGGCTGAACTTGTATGTCTACACTAAAACTCACATAACTACTCAATTTAGGCAAGATTCACACCTAGGTTTAGACTAAAGCTAAACCTCCAGTCCAACTTAAGTTGAAGCACCCCAAACCAGCTCACAATAGCCACTATAATCAGCTCAAAGTGGTTAGTAAACCTGCTATGAACATACCTCAAAAACTGCATCACTACTTTCATCTATACACCTAGTATAGCATCAAAACAAGGAAAGTAGTTGGATAATCACCTTCCAACCTTTACTTCAGCTTCTTCTCTGGTTCAGGGTAGCTGAAACTCAGCAAAACACCTCTTCTATACTAGTACTATGCACCTTCCAAAACCGGCTGCGACAAAAAGTAAGGAACCAACATCAACTTCACTTCTATGGCATCAACTAAAAAGAAGTTGAATAGCTTATCTTACCAATCTTTAACTCAGCTTCCTATTGAGTTAGGGTTGCGAAAAACCACTCCCAAGACTACTTTTCCTCTCCTCCACAGCTGCCCCAAGCCCTCCAATTCAGCTAGTAACAAAAGAGGGAGAGAAATAGGCTCAAATCACTTATTTCCTACTCTAGGTGAGAGAAAACCTAGAGAGAGAGAAAGAGAAGGGTTTAAACCTGATCCTCTAAGCTCCAGCACCTTCTAACCAGCTGTAGGGGTCGTGCTGGGTTTTAGGGAGAAGCTTTGGAAGTGAAAAGACTAAATTAGTCTTGTTGCCACGCAGCTACTACTGCTTGGTACCGGTACCCCATCACACTGGTACCGGTACTCAATGCAGCGTGCAGAAATTGCAGTTTGCAATGCACTTTTGCACTTCCGGCTCTTTGATCGCTCCACTTACTTGCCGAAAACCTCACGACAACCCTTCAAAAGATGTAGAATAGTTCCAAATGTCATTCTCACACTTGAACTTTGCAATTTGCCAAAGTTCAGTGTACTACATTCACCCCTCCTAAAAAGGAGTTTCGTCCGCGAAACGAAGAACAATTACCTTAATTTTCTATCGAAAAAGAGGTGAGGATAGTGCTCCTGCATTGCACTCTCCAGCTCCCATGTGGCTTCGCACTCGTCATGATTGCTTCAAAGCACCTTCACGTAGGGTATCTCACGATTTCGAAGCCGTTTCACTTCAAGAGTTAAGATTTTTACTGGTTGCTCTTCAAAACTCAAATCCTCTCATAACTCCACTGGAGTACTTTCCAATATGTGAGTCGGATCAAAAACATACTTTCGAAGTGTAGATACATGGAACACATTATGCACTCCCGATAGGTTCGACGGTAAAGCAAGCCAATACGCTACCGGTCCTATCCGTTCCAATACCTCATAGGGTCCAATATATCGAGGACTTAACTTCCCTCGAATACCAAATCTCTTAACTCCCTTTGTCGGCGAAACTTTTAAGAACACATGGTCTCCAACTTGGAATTCCAATTCTCGCCGACGCTTACTTGCATAGCTCTTTTGTCTACTTTATGCTGTCACTAGACGCTCTAGTGCAAGTCGAACTTTGGATTCAGCCTCCTGTAGCACATCTGGACCCAAAACCAACCTCTCACCTACTTCACTCTAATGAAGTGGTGATCTACACTTTCTACCATAAAGGGCTTCAAACAGTGCCATTTTTATACTTGCTTGATAACGGTTGTTATAAGCAAATTCTGCCATAGGTATAAACTGTGGCCATCCGCCTTGGAAATCAATCACACAAGCTCGTAGCATATCCTCAAGAGTCTGAATAGTACGCTCAGTCTACCCGTCACTCTGGAGGTGGAAAGCAGTGCCAAAATCTAATCGCGTACCCAAAGCCTTGTGTAAACTCCTCCAGAAATGTGATATGAATCGTGGATCCCAATCTGATACGATAGATGCAGGTACTCCATGCAGTCGCACAACTTCATCAAGATACACTCGTGCGAGCCTCTCTCCCGGCCAAACAGTATGAATTGGAATGAAGTGGGCAGATATCATCAATCTATCCAGGATTACCCAAATTGCATCGTGACCTGCTTGTGAGCGAGGCAAGCCCACAATGAAATCCATAGTAATCCTTTCCCACTTCCATACTAGTATAGGTAAACTCTGCAGCTTCCCCGCTGGAAGTCGATGTTCTGCTTTTACTTGCTGACATGTCAAACATTTGGCCACAAATTCTGCAACCTTCTTTTTCATCCCAGGCCACCAATACATCAATTTCAGATCCGTGTACATCTTTGTACTTCTAGTATGTAAAGCATAAGGTGCCCAGTGTTCCTCTGCTAGGATTTCCTCTCTAATACTTGATTCCGCCGATACACAAAGTCTATTGCGAAACCTTAACAAGCCTTGATCATCCACTTGAAAATCACCAACATAATCGGCAGTGATTTTCGCTTGAATCCTTTGCAATGCTTCATCTTGAGCCTGCTTTTCTTTAATTCTATCCATCAAGGTAGGTTGCACTATCAATGACATCAGCCGCCAAGGTATGTCAGGAGCTACCACTTCCAAATTTAACCGTTTCATTTCCTTCACTAACGGTGGTTGCGAGGTTATTAACATCGCCAAATTTTCAGTCGACTTACGATTTAAAGCATCTGCTACAACATTTCCCTTTCCTGGGTGATACAGGATCGTTAAATCATAATCCTTGAGCACCTCTAACCATCTACGTTGTTTCAAGTTCAATTCATTTTGAGTAAACAGCTACTTTAAGCTTTTATGATCAGTATATACCTCGCACCGCTCGCCGTAGAGATAATGACGCCATAACTTTAAAGCAAAGACTATAGCTGCCAACTCTAAATCATGTGTAGGGTAGTTCTTTTCATAATCTTTTAGTTGGCGAGATGCATAAGAAATTACCTTTCCATTTTGCATTAGAACACACCCTAATCCATTCAGCGCCGCATCGCTATAAATCACATAATCCACTCCTGCCACTGGTAGTGCCAAAATCCGGGCAGTTGTCAACCGTTTCTTTAGCACCTGGAAGCTTCTTTCACAAATTTCATTCCACACAAACTTGGCTCCTTTATGTGTGAGTTGAGTGAGTGGAGTAGACATTTTAGAAAATCCTTCCACAAATCTCCGATAGTACCCAGCTAGTCCAAGAAAACTCCGAATCTGAGCAACACTGGTTGGCCTAGGCCATTCCTTGATTGCTTCAATTTTCTTTGGATCCACTGCTATACCAGCCTCGGAAATCACATGTCCCAGAAATGCTACTTTTCGAAGCCAAAATTCGCATTTCTTTAACTTAGCACACAGCTTCTTTTCTCGAAGTACTTGCAACACTAATCTCAAATGGTTTTCATGCTCCTCGTCACTTCGAGAATAAATCAAGATATCGTCGATAAATACTACCACAAACCTGTTCAAGTAAAGCTTGAAAATACGGTTCATTAAATCTATAAAAGCTGTCGGGGCATTAATAAGCCCAAACGGCATAACTGTAAATTCATAATGACCATACCGTGCTCTAAAAGCCATTTTAGAAACATCCTCAGGCTTAACCTTGAGTTGATGATAATCTGATTATAGATCAATCTTGGAATACACTTTCAACCCTTGGAGTTGATCGAAGAAATCATCAATCCTTGGTAACGGATACTTATTCTTGATTGTGACCTTATTAATCTCCCGATAGTCAATACACAATCGAAAAGATCTGTCTTTTTTCTTAACAAACAACACTGGTGCTCCCCAAGGTGATGCACTCGGTTGAACAAAATCTTTATCCAATAGATCTTGTAACTGTGCCTTCAGCTCTTTCAATTCAGCAGGTGCCAAAGCCTTTGAGATTGGGGTAGTCCTAGGAACAAGATCTACCACAAACTCAACTTCCCTATAAGGTGGCATACCTGGCAACTCAGCTAGAAACACATCACCAAATACCCGCACCACCAGGATATCATCAATCTTGGGAATTCCTCTATCCCTCACAGTGATACTAGCCAAAAAGGCTACACAACCCCTCCGTATCAACTGTCGAGCTCGTGAAGAACTAATCATCATTGCGAACAATGAACTCTAACATCCTCTGTATACAAACTCCTGCTAACTTGGTTTCCGAAAGGTCACTGTTCTATTCGTGCAATCAATAGTAGCATAGTACTGCGTCAACCAATCCATACCCAATACCACATCAAACTCACCAAGTTTGTGTAGTGCTAACAAGTCCACTGGCATAATTCAGTCTCCTACCTGAATGGGGCGGTTAGGGCAATACTCTCGAATATCCAGGGTATGGTCGGGCACGATCACTCGTCCTGAATGCAAATAGGTACTAGCTGAATGCTATGCAACTCGGCAAACAGCCGATCAATAAAGGAATACGATGCACTCGTATCAAACAATGCACGAACATGAACATCATGAATCAAAATGATACCTGCTACAACCTCCTCTGCTGCTGCGGCCTCCTCGGTCTGAGCGGCATACATACGCCCACTCGAACCCTGCCGAGATCCCTCAGACTGACGCTGTCCAGGTGGTCGCCTAGTCTGGTACTAGGTCGACGGAGTTCCCTGACTCGGAGCTGAGGATGCAGGTGCCGATGCAAATGATGGTGCTGGAGAAGAACCTCTCGGGCACTGAGAACGGAAATGACCCTCCTGGCCACAAATTAAACACTTTCCCCCACGTTGTGAACACTGTGGTGGAAAATAAGGACCACCACATATCACACAACGCGGCGGCAGACGGCGATCCGGCGCTCCACGAGACGCTGAAGAATCGCGTCCTCTCAACTGGTTCTTTGGGTACTTCGGCGGTCTCCTCGGGGGTTGCTGACCACTACTCTCAGCCGTTGGCCTCTTTCCTTTACTCATTTCCAACGTTTCCCTTTCTTTGGTGATCTCTGCCCCTTTTTCCACAATCAATGCCCGATTTACCACATCCCTGTAAGTCAGTAAGTTTGACGCCTGAAACAATCTGAAGATCGATGGTCGCAAACCCACTTCAAAGATACGGGTCTTATCCTCATCATCCCTAACCACGAAAGCAACACAATACAACAGCCGGGAAAACTCCCGCTCATACTCCCCCTGTCTCAGATTACGCAGATCCCTTTCCATCTGTCTCTTCATACTCTGTGGGAAGTAGGTTGTAAACAGTAACTCTTTAAACCTCTTCCAAGTAATCGCTGATAGATCAGTACTGGGATCCTCACGAATATCTGTCCACCACCTATAGGCCTCGCCATCCAGATGGTGTGTCGCGAACCAAACTCGGTCCCGCTTCTCAACAAAAGTATCATAGAATAGCTTCTCCATATGCATCAACCATTTCTCAACCACCCAATGATCTACCTTTTCTCCATAAAAGATGTGGGGATTGCACCTACGAAATTCATTCAGTCGCTCCATCATTTGTTCTCGTTCTCGGCCCCCACCATTCCGGTAATACAGTCCCTACAGCAGCCACATGCATTGGCGGTGGCACCACTGTCGCCTGTCGTGGCTCTACACTCGGAGCTGCCTGCGAGGTACCTGGTGCTTGCAATTATACTCTGACAGTTGTATCCCTCTCTGGCACTAACGGCGTAGGATCTGGAATCACCCTATCAGTCGTCTGCTGGAGTAGTAAATCCTCCAACCGCTTCTTGTCGACGTGCGGCATCCATCTGTTGCTGTGCTGTCGCTGCCTGCCGTGTCACTAACTCTGTCAACACCGCAAGCTAATCCTGCAACTCACGAACCTCACTAGATCCAGAGGTAATGGTGGTCTCCACTTCCTCCACATCAACTGCCTCGGCCGCTCCGGTGGTCCTAGAACGAGTCATAGGCATTTTGAACTGCAACAAACATAATAAGCGTAAGTTAATATAACTCACACTATCAAAATCCCACTCAATACAATAACCATCCAATCAGGCGAAAGCAATGAAATGTGCCACATACTAACTTCTGATGTCACGTTGTCAGCCGCCAACGTGGCCTTCTACAAAGTTAGTAGTTGTACATTTCAATCAAACTCCAACCATTCGGAGTTTATACAATACCCAATCACAATACTTTCGCTAGAAGAATCAAATAGACCTCGTCTCTCACGAGCCTATATCCTATAGTCCAACCAGCCTAAGGTTTGCTAGGTCCACTAAGACTCAACTCTAGGCTCTGATACCACTATAATCTGTCATGCCCGGGTATCAGCGGAAGTATACCTGATACATGCATAGACCCGCCATATACCTGCAGTATACAAGGCGTCTACCAAAACCATGCTAGAGAAATAACAATCAACAAAAGGTCTAACATGGTATCAGAGCATAAAATATATAAAAGTACTAACAGCTAGAGTATAAATAGTATAAAACTCCGTTAAGATCAACAGAAAGTAAAAACATAAGACTGTATAGTACAACGCTCTAAAAACACATGTACAACCCGAAATCACTAAACATCTCAAAATACAAGTGGTAGTCTCTCTATACAGGGTACACATCACCCTCGCCGACAAAATCGAAGCAGCGAGGTGATCACCTAACGGCGCTCCAAGCTATGTCTATCTAGACGCGACTCCCTTGCCATGATCCCTAGCCTCTCCCGCAGTGGATGGCTCTGTAATAAAACAACAACAAAGAGGGCGTGAGAACTATTAGTCAATAGTTCCCAGTGGGTAAGCCGCCGACCTCTGCAAATTACACCACTAGGTTCATGATGCATAAGGAAAAATAAGTATAACTGCTATATGATAGAAATGACAATGATAATAAGCAATTATCATGCAACTATATTTCCAATGTACTCACTACTATGTAATAAGTAACTACTTTACACAAGTAAACATGTCATATCGTCTTGTAAATGCACATTATCTAGTAGTAACCATTATATCAATACAATTTTGTATTCTGATTCAATTCATAAGGATCTACACAAGGTAGTCCAGCTTGCGCCACGCCTAATGAACCCGTGGTAGTATACACTCCCCACGGCAATCTATTTCGGCACCCAATCCCACACGGGCAAGCAATCTGTCGCGTAGGCCAACTCCGGAGTGCTGGCTTGTGGGGAGCGACCCTCACAAGCATGTGCGAATGAGCACAATGGCAAGCAAGCATGATCCATAGTCGAAAGTCCTCAGTCGTCATGTCTCAAATATGGAATGTTCTCTACCGACCTATAGGTCGGGATCTAAGTACTCTATAAAGTGTTAGTATCAACTAGATTATTCAACAATGTGAAATTCATGTTAACTTGAGTCTACTCTTCCCTTGGTGACTTGTCTTGTAACACACCGGACCTTTGTAAATTGCGAGGTTCGAGTGATTGGCCGTGTTCTGAGCCTTTCCAGATTTTCTGGTGGGTCGTTGACTGTGTTCCGACCTATGGCACGTGTCCCGAGAATTGCGGTACAAAGCCTTGCACCAAAACCTGAAAAAACGGGATTTGGCTGACTCTCGGATTGAGTTCTGACAGGCTTGAACCGGTACAAGACTGTGCTTGCTTGTACCGGTACAAGGATTGATGGTTGTACCGGTACAGCCATCGGAGCTTGTACCGGTACAGAGCCGCAGAGCCCAGCAACCCGAGCCTCGGGTTTGGATTTCGTGGACCTTGTACCGGTACAAGGGCCCGTGTACCGGTACAAGGCGGCAGATTTTGAGCAGTTCGAAACTGCAAGGGCTTTTTCGCGATTGTAGCCTCTCTATAACAGCACCCTGNTGGCCCCTTAGGGCTTTTCTTGTGCTGGAACCACAGGGAAACAAGGTGAGGAGCCCATCCATTCCCTGTTGGTTATATTAGAGATTTTTGAGGATTAATGCCTCATTTTGCTTCTTTTTGCTTGATTGGAGGCTTTTCCCACCATTGGAGCTTGGGTTTATGCTTGGCTGAGGGTTGATCCTTGATGTTTGAGGACTTTGAGCTTGGTTTGAAGCTTCCTAGAGGTAAGTGGCTAGATCTTTTCCTCTAGATTTGAATTTTGGAGGTTTCTTTGAGATAAAACCCTAAATTTGATATTTAGGGCTTATTTTGGGCATTTTTGATCTAGGGCTTTTGGACCTAAATTAGTTGGTTTAAAACCTTCCTTGGGCTTGGATTGGAAGGATTCTAGCTCCCCTTTAGAGCTTAGGAGAGGATTTCTACTCTTGAGGTGAGTTTTGGCCCTTTGTGCTTCTAGGTTAATGTTTGAT
>NW_017892034.1:3168-9645 GCF_001540865.1 Ananas comosus | reverse complement strand
ACTACGTTGAAAACAACCGTTATATTTATTATCATAGAGGAGAGCGTGTTTCTCACACTATTATTAATTGAGTATAAAGGACGAGTGTTTTAATATTTTATGCTCACCAGGTATTCGTCTTACGGAGATCATCACCGTATCTCCGGCCTGTACACACCGGCACGCAAAGCTCGATGCTGACCCAACTGCCTGGTTTCCGAATGCGGGGCGCTCGCGATCCTCCTCTCGAACCGCACCCCGTCACCGCGCCGATGCCAAGTACTCGGCTCACCACGTTCAGGACAACATCGGGGCCGACGACAAGGGGTACAAGTGCTTGGTACAAGTCGAGGACGCCGACCGGGAGGCTCAGGGATCTCCCTTCGAAGGAGGTGATGCCTATCTCCCGCGACCAGGCGATGAAACGGCACTGAATTGAGCTGCGGACAGTTTGTGCTTCCCTGGTGGAGCAGCAGCTCTTCGTCGCAACGCTCCTCGACGGAGCCTCATCGACCCCAAGGCGAAGGTATCTACATAATCGTTTTTCTCTAAATCTTAAGAAATTAACCATTCGCATGGTGCGGTAAAATTATTTTCACGTTGATAAGCTGCGAGTCCTGGTACAAATGATGTAAAATAACAAGCCAAAAGTAAACGACAAATAAGTTTTTTTTTTTTTTACTAACTAAGACGATGTTTTAATTTATACTCAACAGTGTTTATAACTCCGGAGTTCAGAAAGGCATATGAAGCACATATATGCGTGCATGCAGGTGGTCGCGCGGCTGATTGATGAAGTGCAGATGAATTTTAGGTTGAATCCGGCGGGCAGGTGGAGGCCTCGGAAATATTGGCGCTTGCACCGCTTCGGTGCGTAATAAGCGGACAAATCAGTCAACTAATATTTTTCTCAAAAACTTTAAAATATTAATGTATCATATATTTTAAATATTTAAAAACCTTATTCGGTAAATTCCAAAAACTCATATTTATTAAGGTTATAGAGTACGTAATTTTTTGTTTTAATAATAGCTGCCTTGACTCTATCTTCCTACAACAGAGAAAAAAAGGAGAAATGGTTGACTTTTAAATAGGATCTAACTCAAAATTCCTCTAATATTCGCTGAACCAACCATTTTTTATACCCCAAACTTAAGTATTACGTAGACTTTGAGGAATATAATAAATGATACCTGAGGAGCATGAAGATACTATATACTCAGAGAAAGTTACCGTATAGTGCTTTTGGAAGGCATATATATATATAGGATAATTATCCCTCAATTAGTAAATTTTAATAGTCCTCAATAAGATAATTTATATTAATATTAAAAGTATATATTAGTTATTTATATTTGCTAGCATCTCCTTTCGAGCCTAGGTCATTTGATTATCCGTTATGTAAAATGGAATACATCTCTAACGGGTGTTTAAAGAGTCTCACTATTTGTGCAATTTGTCACTCTCGAGTATGAGATATTAGGAGAATCTTGTTCACTAGCATTCTCGATGTCGCAATTAAATACTTCAAACGAAAGATAAGCCTAAAGTATAATACAGGTTGAAATGATAATAAAAGCGTGCATGTTCATGCTTTAGTAATAGAGCTATTGAATTTACATCTACATCATTATTCGGTAGAGCGCGAGTCTATTATGACGTAGGATCTTGAGTTGCAGCCTGAAATAAACATATAGTATACATTAGTCTTCGTTAAGGTACTATAAATCGAAATCTTGTAATATTACCCAGTATAATTGACGAATAGCTTAATGTTCTCTCTGCATATCTCATTATGAGCAGTGATTGTGACTCTCTCACTCCCTATTCTCTGCAGCCGACTCTCTCACTCCACACACTCACCGACAGGCCAATAGCCTCCACCATAGATAGAAGAGTGGGGTGTAGCGTTTCATTACACCAGAACAGTCGAGTCAGGCTGCACTCGGAGGATGTCCCTCGCGAGCCCGATCGATATCGGGCTCGCCGAGCACCCCATGCCGGACAAATTGAAGCTCCGGACGTCGGCCCGGAGCTTGTACCGGTTCACGATCATCGACGCGAGCGACGGCATCGGCGCGAAGCTATTGCAGTTGACGACGACGACGTTGATGTCCTTAGGGTCGACCCCCGTCTTCTGAAACAGATCGTCGACGGCCGTGAATATAATGAGCTCCGACTCGTCGCGCGATCCGCCCAACGATGCCTCGGGGGGGATGTAATGTGCCAGCGGAGGCAACGCGGTCTCCTCGCCGAGCCCGGAGCGTTCCAAAACCCTCATCATGAAATTGGCGCGGTCCTCGCCGATGATCTCCCGAGAATGCTCCAGAAACGACGCGTTCGGTACCCGGCACCAGAACGGCGGCTTATAGCAGGCGAAGTCGATAAGGTATACGGCGCGAGGCCGCGTTTTTACGTAAAGTGTTGCGATGTATAAAAAAACTACGGAAATACGTAGAAAATTGTTGCAGGAGAGGCGCGAGGCCATGAACATGAGGAGGAGAAAGAAGAGGAAGCGGTTGAATATGGAGTGGTAGTTGAGCTTGACGTGTTTGAGCAGGTCGAGTGAGCCCGAGAGCTCTAGGGAAGGGTTTGGGCTCGTCGACATGGCTAAGTTTTGGTTTGTTTTGGTTTAGTAGTAGTGAGTTGGGAGTGCGGGGGAGGGATTTTATAGTGTTTGAATGAGAAAAGCCGAGAAATTATTGCGTGCACCTGATGCATCCGTACATTAATTCTTTCGTAAATAGGAAATAATTAGAGTGTAATTTACTGTATATATATATATATACACACACACATATGATTTATAAATTTATTAAAATCAAAATCTAATCAGTCCTAATAAGCTATGTAAAATGATGAAAATTGATATAACATAATAATTTTATGTCGAAACAGTTGTATTAAAAAAAAAAGGATTGGTGTAATACATATAAAAGGTGAAAGTCTCAAGTTTTAATACTTTGATATTTTTTTTAAGTAAACTTAGCTAGAATTATAAAGAAATTAAGCTTCGAACTTAGGATCTCGTATATCAATTATCAAACTCTTTAATTATTACTTAAGCCACGAGCAGTCACTTTTATTAAAATGATGTTATTCTCAATGAAACAGCTATTACTAAGAAACTTAAAAAGTGTATAGATTAAAACGGCTTTAAGTCTTGAGACCATATTATCTTCGCACAAAAAAATTCTAAAATTAAGTTGTATAGAAAAAAATTTTGTTCGATTTATAAATTAATTTTTGATATAATATTATAAATTTAATACTATATAATAGGGTGTGCACGATCGATGCATGCGCTTGGTGCGTAAGCAAGGGTGGAGAATTTGGCGATCGAAGCGGTGAATTAATTGAGAGGTGGTTAGTTGTTGGGAAAGAGAGAGGTGTGATAAATTAATGGATTCGATCGCATAAAACTCTTATAAATAAAACCTTTTCCCACATTGGATGGCGATTTGTTGTTTTTGAATTGATTGATGTGTGCATGTATCTATAAGTCACTATATATTATACAAACACGCTATTTTGAAATGTGGGGATAAGACCAAATTAAATTGGGGTAGAAAAAAAATAGAAACTTCAAAAGATTAGGTGAGTCAAATTGAAATTATTGTTGATTTGGATTTGGATCAACTATTGATATGTGTGTGTTTCTATTGAATAATTAATTAATTACCTAGAAAGAGAGCTATATATGTACGTAGTTTAGACCTTTCACTTATTCAATACTGAAAAGAGTTATAATCACTTTCAAGTTAATTTTTGGTTGATTAATTAAATGAGAGCGAAAGATTAATGGCATTCATTTGTGCATTATTAATTTGATGCGCTTTTTTTTTATAAACTTTTATGAAAATTCACTAGTGCACGCATGCATTTTAAGAACAAGTGTTAATTAAGTTTTTCCTGGGATATAGATTATCTAATAACATATGTAAATATATACAGTACTTGGTATTTATTTAAACAACTTAGTCAATATTTCTACGCAGGTTTCAACAAAATCTAAAGATCCCTACATTAATTGTAGTTAATTGAATTGTATGGACATAATTGTGGTTATATGTAACTAACCTCAAATACTAATATAAATGAAATTATCATCTAACATTTAATATTTTGTACGAATCGAAAGCTCTTATAAAGTTTGTCACTACTGTGTGTGAGCTTTCAAATTTAAAACTAAGTCACCATGCACGTGCATGGTACGTTCTCAACCTCGTACGTACGCGCGTATGTATTATTATGTACGTAGGTAATAGTAAAGCTCTGGTCTTTGTCTTTTTTTTACTATTATTATTTACAAAAAAATAGATAAGCAACACTTTTAAGTTTTGATAGCAGCTTGTTATACTATAACTAAGAGAATCTTTATATATTTAAAATTTTAATAAGCTTCTATATATCTTTAGTTTATTATCTTTATATATATGTTCTAAAATTCAAATTTAAATCTACATATGCTACCTACATTAGATGATTATGTTCTAAAATTTAAAATTTAAATGTGAATATACTTTCTACATTATTTAAAAATCTTAAAAATAATTGATGAATAAGACTTTTAAATCTTTATTATGAGATTTTAACCGTCTTTAAATTATTAATTTTCAGAATAAGATAAATTAACTTGTGGGTAAAATATACCATCTTATACGTACTAAATCGTGTATAACTTTTGAGAAAGCAAAAATCAAGCATTTAACTTTTGGCCATGTAGAAAATTCTCATAGTGAATAACTTACTATTGGAGAAACTCATTCCGACGTCTAAATAAGGTTTAAAGTGTCTTTTTTAAAAAAAATTAAGTACTCTTCAAAGTTAAAAGTGTCTTTTTTTTAAAAAAGTACTCTTAAAAGTTAGTGTCTTTTTTTAAAAAAAGTACTCTTATAAAGGTTTAAGGTCCAGTCATGTTGTGACAACTGTTAATTTTGTACCAACCATAAATATTATACCAACCATATAATGGTAGGTTACCACTCCATTAATTCCAAAAACGTGAAAATTCTGAGGGCCAGCTTATTTTGTACGTGAGAATGGAGAACTTATTTTCTAATCAGATAATTTATGTGAAACAAAACGCACTTTTAAATAATGTTAAGCACGCTTTCTAAAGCAGGTGGAAATAGAATGTAAATATTAAAAGCCATGGGTTGACGAGCTTGAGAGAACATTTTAAATCAAATAATATTTTAATTAGCACAAGTCGTATATTCATCTGCTTTGAAATTGGGTATAACATGCATTATTATTCAAGCATATTAAATACTTTATACTAATCTGGGACCTCGGGTACCAACCACCAAACCTTTTGCCAGGTAAATAGTTTTTACTATGAATGCAAATGGAATGAATCTGGAGGCAGGTCCGGACGGATTTGGAGCATTTTATTCTAGGCTAAATTATAGAAAACTTTCTGTTAATATACGATTTTTCACTTTTATTTTTGAACCTACATTTTGCCTACTTAAAAAATAAAAAAAATGCTCACAAAAGGGTCATAGTAAACTGTAACGACAAAATGACCAAATTATTCTCTCCTTATTTGTCTCCTCCCTAACTCTCCTCCATCCGCAGTCCCTCCTCTTTGTTCCCCGCGCCTTCTTCGACTCCAGTTTTGACTCCGCTTGCTCCACCTACTTCCCCTGCTCCTCCTGCACCTTCACCACCCCTCCATTTGGCGATGGTGGGGAGGAGGTTAGGAAGGGCATGGACAAAGGGGTGTGCAAGGGCGACGCGATGGAGGGCGAGGGCGCAGGTGTGGGCACGGACGGAGGGGTGGATGAGGGAGAGGCGGCAGAGGAGGGTGAAGCGGTGTGGCACTGCTAAGGAAAAACGCCTATTTTGGATATAAAAAATATATAATAATAGAATATAGAAGAAATCCTAAGGAAATATTTTTTTTTTTACAGATCGAAACGGATCTGAAAATAAAATTGTTGATGAAAATTCAAAATCCTATATAAAATTCGTAATCCTATATCTTATTTTAATTATTAATTACTTCTTTTAATTTTATTTTTTCTATATTTTTTTTATAATTATATTTATTGTGTTTTTATTTAGTCCGCAATGTGCGCGGACGTTGCGCACGTCCGGCTCCGTGCCCGTCCGCGTCATGTGCGGGACTAATTATCGGCGGACGTTTTGCTTGAAACTAATTAAGCGGAAGTGAACGTTGGGATTCCCAACGTTCAACTCTACAACCTTCATGCATATATTTATATATACATCTACTGTGGTCAGTAGAGAGTGATATATTATCTTATGCATGAAGAATAGTGAATAGAATTTTTACTTTGAGATTCCTTTTCATAAGTTAATTTTCTTCTGTTAATCGCTGGGTGTTGAAAGAGTCTTCGTCAACCTCCTTCACGATCGTGCTCGCAGGAGGAGGAATTCCGGTCGTACCTTGGGGTGTTGTTCCCGGTTAATCCCGCACGTAAGGACGGGAATACGCCTTAGGGCAGTGCCTCGCACGCTTCCGGATCA